>NW_007108268.1:0-786 GCF_000164805.1 Carlito syrichta
TTTGCCAGCAGAAGGTGCAGCGGTGAAAAACAACACTGCGCCAGCCAAATGGACATACGAAAACATTGAATATATGAAAAATCAGCTCAAAGTGTTGGGCTTTTCTTATGATTGGGATCGCGAAGTAACCACTTGCCGTCCTGAATATTACAAATGGGAACAATGGTTTTTCACCGAGCTTTACAAAAAAGGCTTGGTTTATAAAAAAACGTCAACAGTGAACTGGTGTCCGAATGATGAAACTGTATTGGCGAACGAGCAAGTGCATGAAGGTTGTTGCTGGCGTTGTGATACGCCTGTTGAACAGCGCGAAATTCCGCAGTGGTTTATCAAAATCACGGATTATGCTGAACAATTATTGAATGGCTTAGACGGTTTGCCACAGTGGCCAGATCAAGTAAAAACCATGCAACGCAACTGGATTGGTCGTTCTGAAGGCGTGGAAATTGAATTTGCGGTGAAAGATCACCATGAAAAATTAGCGGTTTACACCACGCGCCCAGATACATTTTATGGCGTGAGCTATGTTGCGGTGGCGGCTGCGCATCCATTAGCGATGCTCGCGGCGGAAAAAAATCCTGAATTAGCGCAATTTATTCAAGAAGCGAAAAACACCAAAGTAGCGGAAGCCGAATTGGCAACAATGGAGAAAAAAGGCATGCCAACGGGCTTGTTCGCTGTTCATCCATTGACCAATGAATTGTTGCCTATTTGGGTGGCGAATTTCGTCTTAATGCACTACGGCACTGGCGCAGTGATGGCTGTGCCAGCGCACGACGCGCGCGA
>NW_007108269.1:0-931 GCF_000164805.1 Carlito syrichta
CCACTCAGCAGGAGCTTACTGGGCACATAAATGAAAGAATGATGAGTCTTCCTCCACTGGTAAGAAAGGCCAAGTTATATCAAGGGGAAAGTTCCAAGCCCAGCTCCTGCCTATTCCTGGAGGTAGCATCCTAGTCAGTGGGTCCATGTCTCTGCTTTCATCCATCAAATATGTATGTTGGACTGAGGCTGAAAGGAAGTCACTGCAAAAGTGTCCTGCCTGCAAACAGATTGTAACCTTTTGCAGAGCCAACAAGGATCCATTCCCCTTTTCTTTTCTTCAATCAGAAACCCATAAGAATCCCAGTGTCCCCAAGGGTGGAAAAGCCTCTCTGTGGAGAAGGAAGATGAAGAATAACCAGAAACACTCATGGAGACACTGATATGCACAACTGTACCCTGGTGTGAAGTTGTACCAAATCCTCCTTGTTCACATATTCAGAAGTGACTCGATGGACCCTTGCTTGCCTCATTCCTTGTCTGGGTATAAAACTGTCTTAATTACCTAATGTGACATCTAGAATAATTCCAGGGGTGAAGACAGAAGGGATGAGCTTCAGAATTAGCAGGAAGCCAGGTTTTGGTGGTTCAGCCTGTAATCCCGCGCCTTTGGGAGCCTGAGGTGAGTGGATTGCCTGAGCCTGCCGATTCAAGACCTGCCTGGGCAACTTGGTGAGACCTCATCTCTACAATAAACCAAAAAATTAGCCGGGCATGGTAGTGCACGTCTGCAGTTCCAGCTACTTGGAAGGCTGAGGTGGAAGTATCGCCAGAGCACAGCAGGTTGAGGCTGCAGTGGCCGGGAGTGGCCACTGCACTTCAGTCTGGGTGACAGAGTGAGACTCTAACTCAAATTAAAAAAAAAGAATTAGCGGGACACAGGAAAGCCCATGTGAGTTTTTGTGCAAGGACATAGCTTGTAGTGTAGCAGG
>NW_007108270.1:0-674 GCF_000164805.1 Carlito syrichta
CCATCCTTATCATGGAGTTCTTATTGAGTTATTGTTCTTCCACTTGGTTTTTTCTTTTTTTTGTCTTTCTTTTGCTTTTGGGGTTGGTTCGTGTATATTTTATTCTTTTCCCTGTACTCTTGTGAAGAACGTTGTTCTTTTTTCCTTTTCATCTGTGTTTAGTACTTTCTTAAGTATTTCATGTAGAGATGGTTTTGTGGCTGCATAAGTTCTTAGGGATTGGATATCTGGGAAAGATTTTAATTCTCCCTCACTGATGAAGCTTAGCTTGGCTGGGTAGGTTATTCTTGGTTGAAATTGTTTATCCTTTAGGACTTTGAAGATAGGGCTCCAAGCTCTCCTAGCCTGCAGGGTTTCTGCAGATAAATCTGCTGCTATTCTGATTGGTCTTCCATGGTGGGTGATCTGGCCTTTTTCTCTTGCTGCCTTTAGGATTTTTTCTTTTGTGCCTACTTTATTTAGGCGAATTATTATGTGTCTAGGAGTTGGTCTTCTCATTTGTTGTCTTGCGGGGGTTCTCTGAATCTCTTGTGTTTGAATTTTTGTATCACTGATTAGATAAGGGAAATTTTCTTGAATGATCTCGTGGAAAGTTTGTTCCAATGTGGTCTCTGTTTCTCTTTCTGCCTCAGGGAGTCCGATTATTCTTAGGTTAGGCCTCTTGAGGTAGTCAC
>NW_007108271.1:0-592 GCF_000164805.1 Carlito syrichta
CAGTGGCGTGGGGGCCCCCCCTCCCCAAACACTGTCTCCCTCTTTCCTGTCTCTCTGTATCTCTCTGCCTCTTGCTCTCCGCGCTGCGTCTCTTTTTCTCTTGGTATCTATGTGTGGGACCCACTGTCACGTCTTCTCATTTTTTCTGTCCTGCTTCTCCGTCTCTCTCCGTTTGTCTCCCAGGGCATGTTTCGCCCTCAGGGTCTCTGCGTGCGTGCCCGAGAGCGTGCGTGTGTACGTGTGTGCCTTTCGCGGTCAGGGTGGCTGTGGGGTCGAGGATCCGGCTGCCGGCTGACGAGTGGGAGGGCGTCTGTCTTCCGAAGGGCTCGGCTCCACCCCTCCCGCGGGATGCCCCGCCCGCCTGTCTCCCGCGGCGCCCTGCTTACAGGCACCCGGTGGGCCTGCGGGGCATCCAGCCCGGCAGGTACTTGAGGGCGCGCATCCCGGCTGCCGCCTGCAGGGCGCCTCAGGGCGCAAAGGCGCAGGATGCGCCCCAGGCTGGGATGGTAAGCAGGGGGGCTCCGGGGGAGCGCTTGGATGGGAGACCTCACGACCAGGCAATGCTGCGGTCGAGAGGCTTCCCCAGGCATTG
>NW_007108272.1:0-1109 GCF_000164805.1 Carlito syrichta
CCTAGGCACACCATTATGGCAGTCAGTTCTGTTAAACACCACCCGTAATTTGGAGAGTCAGTCCTGACTCACAGCTTCAGAGCAAGAGAACTCCAATGCCTATGAAGAAAGGTTATTCTTTTTTTTTCTTTTCTAAAATTTTGGGTTAGTGGAAATTTTGGGTATAACTACTATAATCATTGATGTGCAAGTTAACTTGTTATAACAATTCCCTTAGTAATTAACTTTAGCTCACAAACTCTACCAGATGAAGCGTTTAAGTAGAAAATGAACAGTAAGTTGGACAAGGCCTTAAACCAGGTTAATTCTATATAAGGAGACTTTTCATAGCTATGTGATAACAAAGTCTATTAAAATATTTTATCTTCTAGTAAATATTACTATTATAATTGGCTTAAAATTTTAGATACCGTTTTGCAATTTTAGTTGTATCTTATTATTAAACCAGATCTATTTACAAAACATAGTAGGTAAATATAGTCTTAATAAAATATTAGTCGGGGCTCGGTGGCTCAGCCTATAATCCCAGGGCTTTGGGAAAGCCAAGGTGAGAGGATTGCTTGAGCCCACAGGTTCAAGACCCACCCGGGCAACTTGGTGAGACCTCATCTCTAAAATAAATCAAATAGCTGGGCGTGGTGGTGTGCGCCTGTAGTTCTGGCTACTTGGGAGTCTGAGGTGAAAGGCTCACCGGAGCCCAGCAGGTTGAGGCTGCGGTAGCTGGGAGGGTGCCACTGCACTCCAGTCTGGGCAACAGAGTGAGACTCCAGCTCAAAAAAATAAAATAAGAAATAAAATGAAATAAAATATTAGAGTTACTTTATCAAAAGATATATTCATAGTATGACTTAGAGATCTCAGAAACATGAGAAGTAGTAGTTACACTTCATCCATGAAATTATTAGCTTAATTCTAGCATTTTCTCTGATATATATAATTCCTTTCTTTACGTTAATTCAATGCAGTGAACCCTTTATTCAAAAATAAGAAAGAAGGCCTCAATCTGCTTAAAAGTGAATTTATTATTTTCTGATTTTCTATTACTCCTTTTTATTCAGGTATATCCCCAAACTTTTTTTTTTTTTTGAGTTGGAGTCTCACTCGGTTGC
>NW_007108272.1:1865-3069 GCF_000164805.1 Carlito syrichta
CGAGTAGGCACTGTGACCCTTAGACAGAAGAGATTTGAGGCACATAAGCTTCCCTACTTTTGTACTTTGTTTTCCTAATGTATGCTTTGGCATAGAATGTGAATTTTGTTTCAATTTTTTAAAATATTACTCTCAAGAAAACATTGTGAAATACTTGAAAATGGGCAAAGAAAAACAATATATTACTGGATGTCTGTACACACTCTTCCAGACTATTCACAGCTTTCATTGTCTTTGAATTTTTTCAGTTCTGTAAGCTGTTACATGGCAAGGCACAGGATTATAGACAAGTAAATGGAAGGGCACTTGATGCCACTCCTTTTCCCAGTGAAAATGTCAATTTTGCAACTATTTTAATATTTATTTTTGCTTTTTTAAAGGACTTGAATACTTATGGTGCTTTGAATTCTCCTTTGAATCAGCTGTAATATTTTAGGGTTTTTTTTTTTTTTTTGAGTTGGAGTCTCACTCTGTCGCCCAGACTGGAGTGCAGTGGCCACTCCCGGTCACCGCAGCCTCAACCCGCTGGTATCCGGTGATCCTTCCACCTCAGCCTTCCAAGTAGCTGGAATTACAGTCATGCGCTACCATGCCCAGCTGATTTTTTGATTTATTGTAGAGATGAGGTCTCGCCTGCCCAGGCGGGTCTCGAATCCGTGGACTCAGGCAATCTACTCACCTCTGCCTCCCAAAGGCGCGGGATTACAGGTGGGACCACCGAGTCCAGCTTCTTAGTTTTTTTTTCATTAACTACTGAGTTAAATAAAATCTCTTATATGTGTTCATTTTATATTTGTATGAAAGTCTAGTTTTGTTTTTGTTGTTTTTTGCTTTTTTTTGAGTTGTTGTCTCTCTCTGTTGCTCAGACTGGTGTGCAGTGGCAAACTCATGGCCACTCCAGCATTGACCTCTGGGTTCTGGTGATCCTTCTGCCTCAGTCTTCCATGTAACTGGAACTACAGGCACATGCTACCATGCCCGGCTATTTTTTTCTTATTTATTGTAGAGACAAGGTCATGCCAAGTAGGCTGGACTGGTCTTGAAGCCGTGGGCTCAGGCAATTCATTCACCCCAGCCTGGGATTGCAGGCTGAGCCACCAAGCCCATCCTGAAAGTCTAGTTTTAGCTATTTTTGAAAATATAAGATTCCTTTAGTCCTAATAGATGCAAGACACATTGTGCAATATCAAACTTTTTTTCTATG
>NW_007108273.1:0-835 GCF_000164805.1 Carlito syrichta
GGGTCCCATGTCTGCTAACCCACAGCGGTTTCCGTAAAATTCTCTTTCTCTTCCTCTCTCTCTCCCCCCACTAAGGAATCCCACAGCTGCCAGGCCACAGTGGACCCCAGGGGTCCCACATCTGCTGGCCCACAGCGGATTCTAAAGGACTCTTGTATCTGTTGGGCAACAGTAAACCTCAGAGTTTTCACGTCTATTGCCCCGCAATAAGCCCTGTTCGACCGGCAGGAATCTCGAACATGCTCCCACCCACTGTCCGGTCAAGTGCTTTCTGTCTGGTCCAAAAATCCTTACACAAGGTGCCTTGACCCCTCGGTTCTCCAGGAGAACCCTGGCTGTGCCAAACCTCTGTGATGACCGACTTTGCCACAGCCACACTTCTTGGACAGCCGACTCTTTAGGGGATGCCCCGTTTAGTCCACCTGTCCTTCCATGGGAGGTTCGTCATCCTGCCAGCCGATTCCCATCTTAAATGCCTCTTAAACAATCTGCACACAGGACTGGCCAACATATCCCTTAGACAACCAAAATCAGTGGCCTATATAATTTCTGTGAGCGTTCAAAACGGTGGGTGGAGATTTCCTAGTTCAGTCCTTTCTCTCCTCCATAAACACTCCCTCTATAGCTTCTCTCCCTCCCACTGTCCCACATGCACCTGTGCTTTCTCCTCCAAGCTCGCCTCCCCCACTACAAAGTCCCCACATAAGCCACCCTCCTGGCTCCCTCCTCTCCCATCTCAGATTTCAAACCTGCAAAAAAGCCCCCCACCTTCCAACACCCTGCTTCTGGAGAAACGTAGGAGAGTCTGGGAACAGGCTAAGACATATGCAAACAA
>NW_007108274.1:0-1178 GCF_000164805.1 Carlito syrichta
GAGGCATCCCAGGAGGCAGCCTTCCTGGGCCACGCATGCCTGCTCACAGTCCCGAGGCCCATGGGGAGAACAGGTTTCTCCTGAGGACCCTGGCTGGGTGGGTTAGGGAACCAGCTTCGTGTAGTTTCTGTGAACAGTGATGATCTGCCCTCGGGCCTTGTAACCTCGGGCTTCTGCTTGGCACATCTGAGAGCTGGGATGCTCTTGTTCACCTTCACCACCCATGGGAGGCTGCAAGGGGATGGTCAATAGGGCAGCTCTCAGCACAGTCCCCTGCATGGAGGAGGTGCCCATGAATATCCATGCGACTCTGCACTTGGCTGTTCTGGGTGGGGAGAGAGGTCCGGGTTGAGCCTTCCTGATAACAGCCATGCTAGCCTGTGATAGGACCTTTGCAGAGGCTTTCTGAGCTGTTCCTGGCTCCCACCCCTGGATGTGGAGGTCTATGGAAGATGCCAGCTGACTGTCAAGTTCGTCATCAGGGCTAGTGGGGAATTCATTCCCCATCTGTGTGGGGTTCCTTGCTTTTCTCTTCCTCTCTTGCCTGGCTTTTCTGGGTCATCCCTCACTGTGACCCTCACCTGTAGGTTGTAAGGTGTGACCTGTTCTCCCCCCCCACACACAGAGAGCAGTCCCACCCCCTGGCCTGGGTTGGAGGCTATCCACAGACTCTGGGTTGTTCTCTGAGCCTTGGATCCTGTTACCGAATTGCTCAGCAAAGAGAGAAAGAGAGCATGGCACAGTGCCACAACTGCCCCATCACAAGGAGGTAACACATGAGACCGGCTCAAGGAGGCTCACAGATCGCTGGCCACCCCAGGCCTCTCGGGCAGATGTGGCTTAGCTGGGATTGGAACTCACTGCAGTCACTTAGAGCAACTCAGGACTCAGAGACTCCATGGCGGTGCTGAGGGGCCTTCTGGAAGGAATTAAAGCGGAAACCCTAGGCACGTCCAGGCATAAGGTGGGCAGGGGAGGGGCTCCCTCAGCGCTCTAGGTCTGGGACTTTCAGCGGGCTTCCCAAGCCCCTCCTTCCTTTACCCAGAGCTCGTGGCACTACAGGTGTGGACAGTGACATCACATTCTGCTTCCTGCACCAGATGAGGCACAGAGGTCACTTTCTGCCCTTCAGGAGAGGATGCTGGTCCTCCTTGGAAACAGCCTTATCTTGTGCCACT
>NW_007108275.1:0-868 GCF_000164805.1 Carlito syrichta
TGTGTGTGTGTACCCATAGGACATTTTTGAATTTTGTGTGTATGTGTGTGTGTATGTGCACCCTAGTGTCAGTGACCAGCACTGACCAAGGGTGGGTTAGGACCTGCACCGTAGAATCAGGAGACGGCGAGAAGACCACTCGGAGGCAGTTCTTCTGGGAGCAGTCTGATCAGGACTGGAGCCAAATTTTATTCGGACTCCTTCCAACTTATATACCATTTTCTATACCCTCCAGCAGTGTGATAATCACTCACTGGGGGTGTACAAGTTCAGTGCCTTACAAACTATGCATCACAAGACCACCACAAGATCTGCAATTTCCAAGCAAACAATTCGAATTCCATGATGCCTACCGTGCTTACATTAAGGTCACAGGTGCACAATTTCAATACAAATCGTTCAAAGTGTTTTCCATAATGTTCAATGAATCATTCATATTATACTCTTTGTTCTATACCCTGATTAATACAAAAAACTTTTCTAAGTTAACTCTAGGTTCAATCCAAGTTCACTGACTCCCAATATTTTTAACAATTAATATTATCAACTTAACACTATACTATAATCTATAAGTTTAGTTAAATGACTTAACTGTCAGTTATACTATTAACCTATTATGATTTAGCGTAATGCCTTATAACTCAGTTAAAACTTATTCTTAAACTACAAAACTTTACTATAATTCATATGTTTCATATGTCTAAACTTTAATTTTTATATGATTTAATGATTGGACTTTAATACTATGCTATATCTTATTAAGCTAATACCTCATCATTAATTCTTTTATAAATCGTATAGTGATTATTATATTTGAATAATGTAGCAAAAGGAAACAAACAGCAAGCATAGATTTACGCACCTATGA
>NW_007108276.1:0-781 GCF_000164805.1 Carlito syrichta
CTCGCCTAATAAGTGTCACAGCTGGGAAACGGAGCTGCCATAATCCATATCAAATAGGTCCTGTCCAGAAACTGGAAACCTTTCCCCTGAAAACTGGAACAAGGCAAGCTGGCTACTCTCACCCCTCTTGTACAACATTGTGTTGGAATCCTAGCTACAGGAATTAGACAAGAGAAGGAAATCAGGGGTATCCAAATAGGAAAAGAGGAAGTCAATTTATCCCTTTTTGCTGACAATATTAGAATACCTTGAAAATCCAAAAGAATCAGTTAAAAGCCTGCCTGCACTGATTAAGGACTTTAGTAAAGTCTTGGGGTACAAAATAAAAGTGCAAAAGACAGTTGCATTCTTATACACCAACAGCTAGCTGGCAGAGAATGAGATAAAAAGCACAATCTCACTCACAATAACCACACACACACAAAAAAGAAATACCTTGGCATCTTCCTAACCAGAGAAGTGAAAGATCTTTACAATGAGAACTAGAAAACACTGTTCAAAGAAATCCAAGAAGGCACAAACAAATGGAAAAGTATCCCATGCACATGAAGGAAGAATCAACATTGTTAAGTTGTCTATCCTATCAAAGGCAATCTACAGATTCAATGCAATACCCATTAAGTTACCAATATCATTCTTCTCAGACCGGGAAATAATACAGAAATTCATATGGAAACATAAATGACCATGAATAGCCAAAACAATCCTTAGCAAAATAAACCAAGCAGGAGATATCACACTTTTAGACTTCAAACTTTACATGACTACAGTAACAAAAACA
>NW_007108277.1:0-774 GCF_000164805.1 Carlito syrichta
TAAATCTGTAGATTGTCTTAAGTAAGATGGTCATATTCACAATTTTGATTCTACCAATCCATGGGCATAGGACATTTTTCCACTTGTTTGTGTCATCTTTGATTTCTTTGAGCAGTGTTTTGCAGTTTTTCATTGTAAAGGTCTTTCACGTCTCTTATCAGGAAGATGTCAAGGTATTTCATTTTTTTGTGGCTATTGTGAATGGGATTGTGCTTTTTATTTGGGTTTTTGTTTGTTTATTGTTGGTGTAAAGAAATGTGATTGTCTTTTGCACATTTGTTTTATACCCTGAGGCTTTTCCCAAGTCTTTTATCAGTGCAAGGAGGGTTTTGACAGATTCTCTTGGGTTTTCAAGGTACACAATCATGTCATCTGCAAAGAGAGATAACTTGACTTCCTCTTTTCCTTTTTGGATACCCCTGATCACCTTCTCTTTTCTGATTGCTCTAACCAGGACTTCCAAAACTATAGTGAACAGGAGGGGTGAGAGTGGGCATCCTTGTCTTGTTACAGTTTTCAGGGGAGATGGTTCCAATTTTTGTTTGTTTAGGAATATGCTGACTGTGGGTGTCTCATAGATGGCTTTTACTATTTTGAGGTATGTTCCATGTATGCCTAGATGTTTGGGAATTTTTATCAAGAAGTGGTGCTGGATTTTATCAAAAACTTTCTCTGCGTCTAATGCTATAATCGTGTAGCTTTTGCTTTGATGTCTGTTGATGTATTTAATTATATTTATGATCTTGTGAATGATGAACCAGGCTTGCATCCCAG
>NW_007108278.1:0-703 GCF_000164805.1 Carlito syrichta
CGGAGAGAGACGGAGAAGCAGGTCAGAAAAAATGAGAAGACGTGACAGTGGGTCCCACACATAGATACCAAGAGAAAAAGAGACGCAGCGCGGAGAGCAAGAGGCAGAAAGGTACAGAGAGACAGGAAAGAGGGAGACAGTGTTTGGGGAGGGGGGGCCCCCACGCCACTGGGTGCTGCCGGGTTCAAAGGGAGATGCCTGGGCGCCGCCAGCACAAACTGGAAGGGTTGACGTGGTGACAGTCCCCACGTCTTCCCACATCTTCCCAAAGGATGTCCCCAACCCGCTCGGTGTGCCGGAGGGGAAGGCCGGAAGCCAGCCCTAAGCTGCCGTTCCCTGCGCGGCCTGCAGTCCCAAGACTCACCGGGTCCGCCATCCACGCCAGGCGCTTGGATCCCAAGAGATCCGGCCTCTGCGGGGGTTGTGAGACCTTCGCGGTCGTCGTCGCTGGCGCCGATCGAGGATCTGGCACCCCCAGAGCCGTCCTGGGACCCGGCGGCCTTTCGAAGGAGGAACGGGGGCGGCTCCGGGGGTTCCCAAGGCGGCTCCACTTCTGCGTTGGTCAGGCTGCCTGGAAAATCCCTTGAGCGCTCCGCGAATCGGGAGCCTTCCGTCGCTTGGCGGGCGTAGAAGGTGGCGGTGACGCCGGGGGCAAAAAAACGGTCGCAGGGTATTGTCGCTCCGCGGGACCCCCGCGACCCCC
>NW_007108279.1:0-761 GCF_000164805.1 Carlito syrichta
GGATTTCCCCCAACATATGCAGATTTGTACCCTAATAATGTGTCTGACTCCCAGCAGGCACTCAAGATAGGTTTGCTAAACTGGATACTAAACAATAGCGGAAGCTTCATTAAGAAAACATTCTATTTACAAAAGTGGGTGCATCAGCCCTCTGGGGCCAGGTCTGCTGACATCTATCTCCACACAAGCATCCTTCTGACCACCCTGGCTCCAAAGTGCCCTGCCCTCTGCAGTCATGCTGGCTTCATTCCATTGCTCCTTCTATGGCTGCTTTAAAATCATACCCGTGATGCCTGTTCTTTTAAGAATAAAGATGTACAAAAGGAAAAAACAAACAAACCAGCATTCACCCAGAAATAATCACTACTGAGACCTTAACATAAAATTTTTGATAAGCAGAGCTTATAAATAAGGCATTCCCATATATGAATATCTTGTTTCAGAAATGGTATCATATTACCTACTTGTTTATGTTCAACTTTTTCAAAACTTTTTTTAGCCAGCCTCGGTGGCTCAGCCTGTAATCCCACGCTTTGGGAGGCTGAGGTGAGTGGATTGCCTGAGCCCACGGGTTCGAGACCTGTCTGGGGCAGCGAGACCTCATCTCTACAATAAATCAAAAAATTAGCCGGGCGTGGTAGCACATGCCTGTAATTCCGGCTACTCGGAAGACTGAGGAGGAAGGATCGCACGAGCCCAGCAGGTCGAGGCTGCGGTGGCCAGAAGCAGCCACTGCACTCCAGTCTGGGCAACAGAGTGAG
>NW_007108280.1:0-1456 GCF_000164805.1 Carlito syrichta
CATGGTGGCAAGTTTGTGAACTGAATTGTCAGACCTTATATACCATCAAGGTTCAGACTGCTGTAGACATGGACTTCCCTTCCTCTCTCCCTCCTTTGATCTTCTTTCCTTCCTTCCTCCTTCTCTCCCTCCCTCCTTTCCTCCCTACCTCCCTTTCTTCCCTCCTTTCCTTCCCCTCTCTCTCTCCCTTCTTTCCTTTTCCTTCTTTCTATCTTGCCTTTCTTTTCTGTTACTGTTTCTCTTTTCTTGGTTGAATATACTGAAAACAAGAATTTGTTAAAATACAAACTACATTCCACAACATGTTTAGGTTTTACAAATAGAAGCACTTTTATTTGATTTAAGTTTGGTGTAAACTTCTGCAAAGAAAGTTAGAATATTGTAATCGCCATCTCAAAAATAATTTTTTGAGAGAACAATGATCCAAAGATAAGAACAAAGAACCTTGCAGAAATTCATTTGCAATTTCATTACATCCGTTTATAAACTATCATAATCTCTGATCTGTTTAATGTTATTACACTATAACCTTAGCAAAGACTATTTTAAAGTAGGAGTTTGCATTTCAGATTTAAAAAACTCTTATAATAACATAATATGACAACGAGGGATATTTTATGCATTTAATCAAATTAAAAGGAAACTCTAGGTTATAGCAGAGAACAGAGGAAATCAACTATTTTTTCTTAATTGGGACTTTGTTGATTTTTCAGCTAGTTGAAAATTAAAAAAAAAAATAACATACCAGGTGGGAAATTCTATTTTTAAAATCAGCACTGAAAAGAAAACTACTATACAATATCTAAAAAATATAAAGTATTTTTATGCCCAAGCTTATTGTTTCACAATTCACTTTTCATTAGAGAAGAATTCCTTCTTATAGAAATAGTCATTATGTGAAGTTCATACTGACCTTTCGGAGAGATGGTAGCTGTTGTAGGCTGAATGTATGTGTACTCCAAAGATTCATGTATTGAAAGCCTAAGCTCCAGTGTGACTGCATTTGGAATAAAGAAATAATTAAGGTTAATTGAGATCTTTAGGGTGGGGCTCTGATCTGGCATGATGTCCTTCTAAGAAGAGATGCCATAGAGCTCTCTCTCTCCACACACCCGAGAAAAGGTCATGTGATCACACACTGAGAAGGCGGCTGTCTGCAAGCCAAGAAGAGCACTGCTAAGACACTTTCATCTTGGACTTACAACCTCTAGAACTATGAGAAAACGAATTTCTGTTTAAGTCACTCAGTCTGTGGTATTTTCTTTCAGCATCCAGAGCAGACTAAGACAGTATCCCAGGATACTTTTCCTTCTGGGTATTTTTCTGTATCCACTATATCAGGCCATTCTCTTCAGCCTCTGCTGTGACATGTGTTTTATTCCTGGCAGAAACTTTAAAAGATAACTCACAGTCCAATATCTTCTCTTCACCTGATGGATAACTGTGCAAGCACGTG
>NW_007108281.1:0-955 GCF_000164805.1 Carlito syrichta
CTCTCAAAGTGTGGTGTTCAGGATAGCCATGTCAGCATTTCCCAGGAATTAATGGGAAATATAAATTCTCAGTCATATTCCAGAGCTTTTGAATCAGAATCTCTGGGACTGGGGCCCAGCAGTCTGTAGTTGAACAATCTCTAGGTGATTGATATGCACATTCAAGATCGAGAACCACTGCTCCAAGGTACAGATTTTTCCAATCGTATCTGGGCATTTGCAATTCCTTAGGGGGTTTCAAAAATAATAATGTCTGTGCTTTCCCTCCAGAGGTTCTGATTTAATTGGTCTGGTATGACCTAGGCATTGAGGTATTTTATAGCTTCCCGGGTGATTTTAATGGTCAGTCAGGGTTGAGAATTACTCTAGAGCAAGCTTCCATCCTAAATTACTTTTTCAGACCTAACCATCTCTTTTCATACAAAATATTTTGCCATGTTTCCATTCCTATTCTTAAATGAAATGTATATGAATATTATTACTTATATATAGTCTTAACTGCAACATAAAAGAAAAATAACATAAAACTAATTTATAATAATTTGCATTTCAAATATTTTAGTTTGTGGGTCTGACCACACACAGGGAAGCAGGCAGAAACTTGCATGAATTATTATACATGTGACAGTTGCCAGTGTAGATTGACCCAGGTGTGTTGAATTGGCAACCCCCAAACCATGAGTGGCATGAGTGTCAGTGATGTGATTGCCTAAAAGAACAGATCTTGGAAAAGTTTCTAACAAATAATGATAATTTTTCCTTTCTCTGAGCCCTGGTTGAAAGCCTGTACTTAGAAGGAGCAGTGACCTTATTCTAGTAGATACCATGATGCCCCACTAAGATGCCCTCCCCAAGTCTGAAGCACTATCTCCCCAGTTGTTGAGAGGGCTGATAGCTGATGGCACTTAGCTGATTGTCTTTGGGATTGCCTTTGAGTGAAGAGTTTGCCTTGTCC
>NW_007108282.1:0-770 GCF_000164805.1 Carlito syrichta
GACAATTAATTTATAGATGCTTATGCCACCCATTTTTTTACCCCCACTTAAAAATTGGGATCTAATTCACATGCATAACATTCACCCTTCTAAAGTAAATAATTGAGTGATTTTTAGGATATTCACAAGTTGAATAATAAACACACTAATTTAAGAACAATTTTTCCCTCTCCCAAAGAATTCCAGTACCCATTAGCAGTCACCTCCTGCTGTCTCCACCCCAAGTCCCTGCAAAAGACTGATTTTGTGTATGGCAAAATAATTTCCTTCTTTAAAAAATTTTAAAGATGTGAAGTACAATTCAGGATTTGGCTTACAAGTGATCATCATAGAGGTAAAGTTTGAGCCTCCCTTTGATTCCTACTTCACCTGGTTTGAGATCAGATACCCTTATTGATATTGTGTCCCTTTCACCCTACCCTGGCAATATATCACTACTGCCAATGGAAAACAATTTCTTAAAATGATTTGAATTAGTGGCACCTTATGAAACTAAAATCTTATTTATCATTTAGTTAATATTTTATTTCTATCACTTTTTTTAGTATGAAAATGTCTTATTATTTAAAATTATTATTATTATTATTATTATTTGATTTGGAGTCTCACTCTGTCGCCCAGACTGGAGTGCAGCCGCTCCCGGCCACCGCAGCCTCGACCTGCTGGGCTCTGTCAATCCTTCTGCTTCAGCCTTCCGAGAAGCCGGAATCACAGGCATGCGCTACCACACCCAGCTAACTTTGATTTGTTGTAGAGATGAGGTCTTTTTT
>NW_007108282.1:2201-3048 GCF_000164805.1 Carlito syrichta
CTGTCTCTTTCAGATTTATTATGGGATAGATCAGATCTACTTGAATCACAAAGTTCTCAAAACTCAGATTTGGAACCTAGGAATAAATGAGCAGTCTTAGGGTTGACTTAAGCTTGAGGCTATCTATATCCGCAACCTAAATATGTCTCAGTTTTATTCACTAACTTTCCTATTTAATTCTGTCTTAATTTGTGTTTAGAGATTAGGGACCAAATTCTCTGTTGCACAAAGAGCTCTAACTTGTCCTCTTTTAAGCATATATCTCCCTTAGGAATCTTGGAGTAAGTGGTTTGCTGCTTGAAGTGTAAGTGTAAAGCAATGATATTTTATTTGCAAAACAAGGGAAGGGAAGCAGTAACCTGTGTTCCTCCTTTAGAGTGTCTCTTTGACAATAATTTGTGTACATTTTGCTTATATAGTGCAAGGTTAGCAGCCTTCTGGTGATTGGAACTGTAATCGCATACTTCTAAAATTAACTCAAGTTTCTCACACAAGGCATACCAGAGACAAGATGCATCAATATGTCTCTCAATGAGACAAAGGAAATTTTAATTGTTCTTTTGTTTTTACTTTACTGTATAAACTTGTGGAGATTCTGTCTAGTCTTTGTAGTACCCTTCACTGACTGCCTTACATTCTAGATAAACTTATTCAATAATAAGACTTCTTTCTTTTCTAGGTTTTGTGGAATGAACTCTGTTATTAGTATCTTTGTTACCCCAACAGAAGTAAAGATTTGGCTACCCTTAGGTCTCTTGTGTTATTACCTTAATACCATTTGAATGACTACCATTCCCTAATACCACCTGAATCTTGTCATGCCTTCTAAAAGTTACTATGAACATAG
>NW_007108283.1:0-1029 GCF_000164805.1 Carlito syrichta
GATTTGCTGAGTGCCTGCTGTGTGCCAGATATTGTATCCTGGGCCAAGTCCTTTTAAAGGGACTCAGGAAGGGCATTTACTCTTTTGGCTGCTAGAATATGATTTCCTTTTATCATCATGCCGTTCAGTGAATGCTGGTGTGTGAATGACTGAGTGGAAAAGGGAGAGTCATGCTGTCTTGTCCCCTACTGAGTTGGTAGCAGATTCAGGACAGGGTTTTGAGTCTTCTACTCCCTAGTACACTATTAGCCCTAAACTCCAAGAAGTTGATAGGGTTTGTCATTCTTTTTCACAAGGGGACATTTTTTTTCACAGCATAAGAAGAAAGCTAACTGGAATTAACTTATACTTTATTTAAAAAATCAGTGCATGCCTAGAGGCCAAATAATAGAGTTGTCAAACTATTAGAAATTTTCTAAATCAGAATTAAAACAAATACCAAGGAAAAATAAATATGCCCTTCTGAGCTGTGTGTGATTGGGTTCAGAGAAAACTTCCTAATTTTATTTGCTTTCATTTTTATGCTACTTCACAATCACCCCAAGTTGCTAGGTAACAAAATTATTATGGAACCGGCTCAGAATTTGCTGTATAGTAATCAGTCTTCATTACTGAAAACACAGAGCGAATGTCAATGAGGGAGAAAGGTTTTATTCTCCTGAATCTAGATAAAGCACATGAAAATTTGCTTCTGTCCACAGGAGATTCTTACTCCTTGTCAAAGGAACAATAGGCGACATTTTTAAAAATATGATCTTTGTGCACGTTGCTAGGTTATTTCATTTTCAGCCTTTTTCTTTACAATGTAAAATCACTTAAAAAATACCAAGAGAGATAAGCAATAAGGAGTAGTGAAAATGGAAATCTGATAGTGTCATTAAAAGCATTGATTATAGTAATAAATATATTAGATTACATGAAGATAAAAGATATTTGAATACTAACAAGAAAGGGCTCCAGTCAGCCACAAACTACAGTGAGACACTGCTAGTTTTAAAATCTCCTTTTTATTTTTCTGAGTTTCTCAAA
>NW_007108284.1:0-839 GCF_000164805.1 Carlito syrichta
ATTCCTGCAGGCTAGGAGAGCTTGGAGCCCTATCTTCAAAGTCCTAAAGGAAAAACAATTTCAACCAAGAATAACCTACCCAGCCAAGCTAAGCTTCATCCGTGAGGGAGAATTAAAATCTTTCCCAGATATCCAATCCCTAAGAACTTATGCAGCCACAAAACCATCTCTACATGAAACACTTAAGAAAGTACTAAACACAGAAGAAAAAGAAAAAAGAACAACGTTCTTCACAAGAGTACAGGGAAAAGAATAAAATATACATGAACCAACCCCAAAAGCAAAAGAAAGACAAAAAAAAAAGAAAAAGAAAAAAGAAAAAACCAAGTGGAAGAACAATAACTCAATAAGAACTCCATGATAGGGACGAACTCTCACATTTCAATAATTAGTCTGAATGTGAATGGACTAAACGCATCACTGAAAAGACATAGAATGACAAAATGGATAAAATATCACCAGGCAACAATATACTGCCTTCAAGAGACCCATCTCACTAGAAAGGACATACACAGACTCAAAGTAAGAGGATGGGAAACAAATTTTCAGGCGAATGGAACACAAAAGAAAGGAGGAGTCGCGATCCTAATTTCAGACAAAATACCATTTAAGCTATCAAAAATTAAAAAAGATACAGAGGGCCACTACATAATGATAAAAGGTTCACTCCATCAACAAGAAATATCTATCCTAAACATATATGCACCCAACATAGGCGCACCAACATTCATAAAGCAACTTCTAGGAAAACTAAAGAAAGACATTGATTCTAACACCATAATAACTGGGGACTTTAATATACCACTCACAACCTTAGACAGATCATCAGGACAAAAATC
>NW_007108285.1:0-827 GCF_000164805.1 Carlito syrichta
CTCTTCAGAGAGAGGCATTATGTAAGTATAAGAATCAAATGCTGATCTCCAGGTCTTTGTGCTAGGATATTCTGGGTGTGAAGTTATGTGAGAGTGTCTAACCACAGGAAGCTCCTTTGTATATTCCCCCCAGACACCTCAGATCCCAGGAGTGAACCTTGGTTTGATATCCCCAGCTGGCTCCCCACTGGCTTACTCCTGGGAGGGCCTGTCTCTGTGCAGCAGCAATACCTCAGAAAAATTCCATCAGGGAGCATTTTCTTCTCTTTCCCTACTGACAGTTGATGGTTTGAGCACTGCATTTACCAAGACAGTATGTAGTCAAGTACTTCATGTACATTTTTTCTGTTAACCCTCATGATGGTGCTGTGAAGTGGTAACTATATTATCTCTATTTTCCAGATGGAGACATTGAGGTTTACAGAGGTTAAGTAGCTTGTCCAGGATCACACAGTTAAGGAGTAGTATTAACTATGTCTGGATTCAAACCCAAGTCTACAGAAAATGTGCACATTTCTTCAAAATGTCAAACACAGCAGAAGACTCTTGCCTTCTCCAGAGAGAGATTCTACCTCTCCTAATTGCTCATGGCTGGTGCTTGAGCCAGGATCAGGAGGGTGGTGGTGGCAGCAGCAGGGGGGGTGGTGGGTCACAGCAGCAGAAAGCTTGTGTGTTTGTGCACGTGCTGGTGCCTGAGAAAGGGAAATGGTTCTTTTGAGTCTGATTCTTGACTGTGTTCATATTTGGGAGTGGGGGGGTGTGGTGAACAGATCACCATGAATACCCTGCAGATTGCTATGGCCTGTGGTAAGGGAAAAATGACTGGA
>NW_007108286.1:0-619 GCF_000164805.1 Carlito syrichta
GGATCCCTTTCTGCTGCTGCCCCACCAACTCCACTCCACTGCCTCGTTGTTTCCTCCAGCCCAATGGCGACACCACCCATGCCCCCCCACCTCTGCAAAGTGTGTTCTGGACACAGGGTCACTGGGTCATTGGACCCGAGAGGAACACAAAGCAACACCTGGAATTCACCACGTCGTCATCAGAAGCAGCAGTGTGATGCAAAAATAAAAGACAAGATGAAGAACGATCACACCTGGGTGGACGCTGCCTTTCTGGTAGGTAGCTCCCCCAACCCAGCAACCACACTGTCTACAGGATCCACTGCTCTCCTGGCAGCTGCCTATGGCACCAGAGATGACAACTTCCTTCCCCAGCTACCACTTGCTCGCCATGCTCTTGCTCTTTCTAATTCTGTGGGAGTGTGTTCGTCCCTGACCCGTGTGTTTGTGTGTGTGTGTGTGTGTGTGTGTGTGTGTGTGTGTGTGTGTGTGCCCGCGCATGCACGGAGGTGTGTAGCGACACTCTCCGTGAGCCCACACCAGGATTCCCCTGGAAACTTCTCCCAGGACTGTGCTCAATGGGCTTGGCAGTGAGTCTCCAGTGTGAAGCTCTTGGGGTCTCTTCCCTCCAGTCTCTGCT
>NW_007108287.1:0-957 GCF_000164805.1 Carlito syrichta
AGTGCCTGTCTAATTTTTGATTTATTGTAGAGATGAGGTCTCACCGACTTGCCCAGGCGGGTCTTGGACCCACAGGCTCAGGCAATCCACTCACCTCAGCCTCCCAAAGGAGCGGGATTACAAGGCTGAGCCACTGAACCTGGCTTATTTTTTGCTTCTAAATGGACCAGAACAAATCTTTTGCTGTCATTTTCACAGAAGGAACAAGAAGATCAGCAAATCAGAAAGCCAATGTACTTTCAGTAATTTCTGATTTTTCTTTTTCTCTCTAGATTTGTTTTCAGCAAAGTAGAAGTTTGCAGATTCCTTAAATGAATTTAAATTTCAGTGCATAGGAGATGCAGAAATAGATGATGAGATGTGTATAGGTAAGTCAACACAACATTGTTTGTCATAGCATTCAACATCCTAGAAAAGCCTTTCTCATGGGATGGAAACTCTCTAAGGTTAGTAAAGATGGAAGCCCACAGTGGTAGTGAAGAGACAGAGCTATGTGAGGGTGGGGTTGCTCTGGTCTCCCAGAGCTCTGATGTTGCCTTCCTTACCTTCCGGCACACAGGAGAAAGCTTGAAGTTGTGTAGTAGAACTCTCTTCTCCATCTGCCTTTAGTGCTGTTCTTCTGGCTGCATTTGCGATGTCCTTCCCTGCCAACCCCAATCCTAACAGCTTCAAACTAAAGTAGAACACAGGTAGCTGAGAAGAGAATTAGATCAGAGGTTGCAAACCGGAAGCTCGTAGGCTGAGATCAGAATGTAACCCCATTTTGTTTGGCTCTCATTTTAAAAACTGAATTGCCAAAAAAAACAAAAAAACAAAACTGAATTGCCATATAAATAAATTTATCTAAAGTTTCAGTTTTCCAGGTTGGTTTGAAGTTTAAGACTCTATTCTGTTACCCCATGTTCTGGCCTGGCAACATCTGACTGGGCTTTGTTGCTGCCACTGCCTTGAGAGATA
>NW_007108288.1:0-811 GCF_000164805.1 Carlito syrichta
TCCATTTTTGCCCCCCTCAGGCCTTTTTATTTTGATCTTGTGCATTTTCGCCCTCCCAACACCCCGGACCCGTCGCCCCAGGCCTCGTGCATTTTCTCACTCCCAGCACCCAGGGCTCTCTCCTTGAGCTGGGACAGTCATTTTCTCCTGCCCTCTGACATTAGAGCTACTAGTTCTTGGGCCTTTGGACATTGAGACATGCACCAAACCTCACCCTTGCCCCCTTGTAAGTACCTCAGACCTTCAATCTCTGAATAAGAATTGCACCATTAGCTGCTTATGTTCTCAGGCCTTCATACTCATACTGAGTTGCACCACTGGCTTTCCCGGTTCTTCACCTGGTTTATATCATGGGACTTCTCAGCCTCCGTAATGGCATGAGTCATTCTTGTAATAAATCCTCTAATATATATGTACATATGTCCTATTGGTACTGTTTCTCTGGAGAACCCTCACTCATTCTGATTTAGTACCAAGAGTGACTCCAGAACAGAATTTCTTTTTGACTTGAAGTCTCACTCTGTCACCCAGACTGGAGTGCAGTGGCACACTCCCAGCCACCACAGCCTCCACCTGCTGGGCTCCAATGATCCTTCTGCCTCAGCCTTCCAACTAGCTGGAACTACAGGCGTGTGCTACCACGTCCGGCTAATTTTTTGCTTAATTGTAGAGATGAGGTATCGCCAAGTTGCCCAGACAGGCCTCGAGCCCGCGGGCTCAGGCTCCCAAAGACGGATTACAGACAGAACATCTCAACCTCCCAAAGCATGGTATTACAAGCTGATCCACTGAGCCTGACTAGAACAGAATT
>NW_007108289.1:0-833 GCF_000164805.1 Carlito syrichta
CACCTTTGATTTTTCTAAGGAAATGCTTTCTCTCCTTGCTTAACTACAAGGAGAAGATGGTACCAAGACATCACATCTTCCTCATGTATACCTAAAAACAGTTATTCACAATTCTGGTTACAAATAAGAATCACTTGAAAAGTCTTCTTTTAAATATAGTGTTTATTTTGTATCTGACAGATGAGAACCTGGTGTGGGGTGCCTAAATCTCCCTCAAGTGATGTCAGTGCATGTAAGAATTGACCAGTGACTAGATTTTAGAAGGAGAGCAGTCTTTAACCCCTCTGAAAGAGAGAGGCAGAGCCACTCTGTGATAATCTGGG
Source organism: Carlito syrichta (assembly GCF_000164805.1). NCBI lineage: Eukaryota > Metazoa > Chordata > Mammalia > Primates > Tarsiidae > Carlito > Carlito syrichta. Next base: position 324 of record NW_007108289.1, read on the forward strand.
AATTGGGTAAGGCACAGAGAGAAGTCAGTGTACAAGTCTTACCTTGTGTACATTCTGAAACATCCTTGATGGGAGGCAGTGAAATGTTACCTCATGAACTTACATGGCTCAAACACAGTCAAGGTTGCCCCAGAGTAGTATTGTTAATTTAAGAGCTATTTGAATTTTCTAAAGGCCACTTCTATGCCAGATTGATTGTAGGATGAAAGACATTTACAAGGTCTAAAAGGAATAATGAGATGTGCATTTCTGGCCCGTACCCAGCTTTTCAAGATTATTCCACTTTCCTGTGTCTCTAACAATTTTTTTATGTCTCTGAAAATTTATATACTCAAATTCTATCCCCTTTTCACAAAAGAAGAAAACATCTCTCAATACATACCATCCCCCTCTCCTCCTTCTCTCTCTCTTGCTTCATCTCTCCTCCGCCTCAATGGACCCTTCTTCTAATTAATTCTAAATTATCCTTTGAAGCTTATTACAAATGAGATTTCAAAGAAGGCTTACTTG
>NW_007108290.1:0-926 GCF_000164805.1 Carlito syrichta
GCATTTATATTCTTGACTTTTTAAAGTTCTTGGACATAAAGACATCAAAATTTGATTTCCAGAAATTGCTACACAGTCCTAACTTCATTGTCACCAAACCTTTACTTAAAATGTAATTGTACAAGATAGTGGTTGAGATATTCCCATAAAGTAGCATAAGCAGTCATTTTACATTCTGGTTTATATGAAACAACCTCAGTTTATGACTGCTTTCCCAATTTGGAAGATAAAATAGTTGGTTGCTGTTTTTCTACTATGAGCTCAGACTCTCTGATTCTGTGACAAACTTCCTACTTAGGCAAATAAATAAGAATTTAGGAGCTTGGTGGAAATGGGAACAAAGTTTTTAATAATTGGACCAGCAGAAATGGGTCAAATTTTCCTACTCTCTACCAGTTCACATCTCTTTAGCCTGGCATGGAAGCTGAAACCTTATGGTTGCTTACTGTATATTTCTGAACATTTCTTCTACAGATGAAAGTACACAAATGCAAATCTCAGGTCTATTTGACATTGAGATACCCAAAGCCTCATGAAAACCAAAGCAAATATAATAAAATCACTTAAAATGCTTGACTGGCACATACCATGAAAAGGTAAACATTCTAGGTGACTGCATAAAAGTTTATTGTCACCAAAACTAATAATAAAAGACCTTCGATTTTATCAATGAAATACATAACAATTGGAAAATGCTACACTACTACTTTCATAGTTGTGAATCTGAAGACCATCATCAGAAAACTGATAGTTACCTGACAAGCCCACCTGTCTTCCCCCAACTCAAGAGAAGCATTCATGTGCACATAACATGGAATTCTATCCTCTTAAAAAAACATTATTTCAGCCGGGCTCAGTGTCTCAGCCTGTAATCCTGCGCCTTTGGGAGGCTGAGGTGAGTGGATTGCCTGATCCCACGGGTTAAA
>NW_007108291.1:0-942 GCF_000164805.1 Carlito syrichta
GTTGCTTTTGAACAATGTGCAGTAAGGTCATTATATTGACTCTACTGAAACTCAGACAGGTACCAAAATTGGACTAATTACACACAGTTCAGTACAGTACAATGTTAGTCTTCCTCATCTACAAGCTAACCAATGAAATAAAACATATCATGTATTCGTGACTTGATCTCATGAAAACCACATCTAAAAATTACTACTACATTATTTTCCTCATGTCATCTCCTCTCATTGACAGGAATTTTGTAGGACATCATGCTGTTTAGGGTCATAGTAGTAAATGAATAAACTGGCAATGAACAATGGTCCTAACACTTCCATTTTTCAGATACAGCTAAATCTTTGTATAAAACAGCAGATCAAATGAACCTAAGTTGGGGCTAAGGTCATTAAAGTACATCATTTTTCAAAAGTACAACTTCCCCTCATATCATTCAAATATTTTGAAACACCCAATGTTAGAAAAGATAATGTAATCTGGTACCTAATCTCTATTTAGTTTATTGTCTTCACTGAAAATTGATTTGTTTTTTAAAAAAAGTATCCTTAGCCGGGCTCGGTGACTCAGCCTGTAATCCTGCGCCTTTGGGAGGCTGAGGTGAGTGGACTGCCTGAGCCTGCAGGTTTGAGAGCCACCTGGGCAGCGAGACCTCATCTCTACAATAAATCAAAAAATCAGCTGGGTGTGGTAGTGCAGGCCTGTAATTCCGGCTACTCGTAAGGCTGAGGCAGAAGGATCGCCGGAGCCCAGCAGGTTGAGGCTGCGGTGGCCGGGAGTGGCCACTGTACTCCAGTCTGGGTGACAGAGTGAGACTCCAACTCAAAAAAAATAAATAAATAAAATAAAATAATAAAAATAAAAAAGTATCCTTCTTTTTCTAATGATAAATTTAAGTTTTTTTCTTCAAAGAGAAAATCATCAAAAATATGTACAACAGGTATATA
>NW_007108292.1:0-904 GCF_000164805.1 Carlito syrichta
GCATAGTCAGATTACTGCTGTTCTCAAGCACATCTTTCTCACTTTCAGTTCTCAACTAGCATCTAGCTTTACTTCTTCTCTTTCTCAATTTGTGGCTTCTCATTCTATTTGGAATCTGATCTATAATTTCATTGCTATTGGTATAATTGTTCTTTTTCTGCTGTTTATTTTTCCAGTCATCATCCGACGTTTAAGAAAAGCAGTGCAACGCAATTCAGATAACATTCATCTGGCAGTGCTCAGTAATAAAGTTAAAAAATAATGTCATCTATCAGCTGGTCACTTATGTCATAAAGGCTAATATTTTGTGTCATCAGCTCACCATTCTTCATTCTCCCTATGTCCCCTTAAGTCTTTACGCTCTTGGTATTCAGTGACGGGTAAGATTCCAGCCACCTAGTATGAACCTAAGACAGGCATTCCCCGCAGGGAAGGGGAACGGGCCAATGACGGGTAACAACTATGGTGAGGCGAGAACAACCTAAGACAGAAGCCAAGATGTTTTACGTTTGTTTTAATAAAAAAGGGGGAAATGTTGGGAGCCAACATCTATAGCTACATGGCTGAGGCCTGTAAAGGCCCATCTGGAAGATCGCCTCTGACATAGGATATCAGTTATACCTATGATATTGGCGTGTGATTGGTGACCAGTGTGCATACATGGCAGTAAAACTTACAAGTGAATCTCAGTACACTTGATGGAAGGTGCATGGCGGAATTGTTTCTGTCTTTCTAAGTTTAGCTTCTTTCTAGATATTTTTTTACTTCTATTTCCTGGTAGACTGGGTAGTCCTTGTTCCCGAAAGCTGTTTCCCTTAGGGCTAAGATTAGAAACTAAATTACCATGATAGTTCTGTCCCCTGCCCCTAGACAGGTAGAACGTTTTCTTTTGTTTCGTTAATTA
>NW_007108293.1:0-766 GCF_000164805.1 Carlito syrichta
ACTGATGGTGTGCTTCGTTGTACCCCTCCCTGTGTCATGTCTGACCCGGATTACAGCAGCTTGGCTGTGCATCTCTAGAGACACTTTGGGATTTCTTGTAAACAGACTCTTGAGAGTTTACCTGGGGAACGTCGCAATGCTGCCTAGTTACTCTGGTGCATATTCTGTGACACATTGCTGTATGAACCATCAAGACTGTCTGGCCCTGTCTTCCTAGCCCAGGCTGGTCCCCTGGCCATGTGGTCATCTCCTTCCTCTCGCTCTCCATTATCCCTCTTTGGCCTGCAGTCCCCAACTCCCCTCCCCATCCAACCGCTTCCTGTCCTCTGTATCTCATTCACCAAGAAATGCCTGTTCCTGCATTTCACCCACTTTCTATTTAGAGTGTTTTGTGTGTTCCCCTTCACTGAGCATGATCTCCCCCTCCCCGTGCGCATCTCCATGAACCTTCTTTCTGTGGCCACCTCTCACCAGTCAGCTCTTTCTTGCCTCTGTGTCTTTCCACTCATGTGGCTCAGTAGGAATGTCCCTTCCGGTTCTCTGAAGAGCTGGTTCCTTCTTTTTGAATGACACCCCCTCAAAAGCCCAGCCCCAGAGCTCCCTGTTATCTTTGGTTGCAGACCCCCTACTTGATTCCTGAATTTTCAGCACTCCTCAAATATGTTTTCCCTGCTAAACATAAACTCTTTGAGGGCACAGACTAGTAGGCACCTAGATGTTTGATTAACAATGATGAACAAATGATGCATCCTGGAAAAGATCAACA
>NW_007108294.1:0-814 GCF_000164805.1 Carlito syrichta
CCCCCCCATAGTTTCCCGCCACTGTCAATGCTTTTCTTATAGTATTACAATAGTTGTTCAAGGGCCACTTATGAGTAAGAACCTGTGATACTCAGATCTTTGTTTCTGTGAGAGATCACTCAGTATTATAAACTCTAATTCCATTCAGGTTGCTGCGAAGTTCATGATTTTGTTCTTTATTATGGCTGTGTAATATTCCATTGTGTATATGTACCACATTTTTAAAATCCAGTTCTCTTTTGATGGGCAGCATGGTTGGTTCCATGATCTTGCTATTGTGAACAATGCTGTGCTAAACATATGTGTCCAGGTATCTATTTTATAGAGTGATTTGAGTTCTTCATGGTATATTCCCAGTATGGGGATTGTGGGGTCATATGGAAGTTTGAGTTATTGATAATGGCCATTCTGACTGGAGTTAGGTGGTATCTCTGTGTAGTTTTACATTGCATCTCCTTGATAACTAGTGAGGTTGAGGCTCATATATCTGTTGGTCACTCATATGTCTTCTTTTGAGAAGTGTGTGTATATCTTTTGTCCACTTTGTAATGGTGTTGTTTGTTTCTTTTCTTTTCAGCATGTTTGAGTTCCTTGTAGGTCCTAGATGTTAGGCCTTTGTCGGACATAGAGTTGGAAAATACTTTTTCCCAGTCTGTGAGCTGTCTCCCTGCTCTCTTGATGGTTTCTTTGGCTTTACAGAAGCTTGTCAGTTTAATGAGGTCCCACTTGTCTATCTTATCTCTTATGGCCCATGTGTTGTGGGTTTTGCTCAGGAATTGAATGCCAGTCCCAACTTCCATAAGGGTGTGTCCTG
>NW_007108295.1:0-899 GCF_000164805.1 Carlito syrichta
AGATTTCTTACTTCCAATTGTAATTTTTGAGGTGTAATGTAATCAGAAAAAATAAGCCTTCCTAAATAAGTAAATGGTGGCTGAGTTTGAATTTTTTCAGGAGCCACTTGGAGACCAAAGTTTTGTAAATCTTGAATTAATATAGCCAATCCTGTTTCCAAATATAGTCTATCTGAATGAGCCACTAATATATCATCCATATAATGGATAAGATATATATCCTTGTAGCTTTGTCTGAAATGTTGTAAAGCTGCATCAACATACTTTTGACATAAAGTTGGACTGTTTTTCATCCCCTGAGGCAAAACTGTCCATTGAAACCTCTGATGAGGCCTATTCAAATTTGGAGATGGAATACTAAATGCAAATCTCTGCTTATCCTGAGAAGCCAAAGGAATAGTGAAAAAACAATCTTGAAGGTCTATAACAATAATATGATATTTATCGGGCACTGCTACAGGAGATGGCAATCCTGGTTGTAAAGCACCCATAGTTTCCATAGTATTATTTATTTTTCTGAGGTCATGTAACATTCTCCATTTTCCTTAGCACAAATTGTCCTCCTGTCAAACATCCTTTAGCCACTTGAAACCAATCATAAGGCGTCATCCACCAAGCACGTAGCCCATCTAAGAAGGCTAGTGTATACGGCGCTGTTGGGCCATAATCATGACAAGCAGCTTTTAAGTCTTTTAATAATTTCATTGATATAGGTTCCCATTTTAGGGGGTTCAAATTCTATGTCAACAGGAAAACAATGAAGAGAGTCTTCTGATTCTAAAGCCTTTTGTATAGTTCCTTGAATTCCCGGTAAATATTTTTTAAGTAGTTCTACCCTTTGGCCACTAGATGGTAGCAGAGACTTATTTTTAGAAACCACAGGGGAAAGAAAAATCTGG
>NW_007108296.1:0-1204 GCF_000164805.1 Carlito syrichta
CCTTCTAGGACTAATTTGTTGAGAGTTTTTATTATGAATAGTTCCTGAATTCCATTGAATGGCTTTTGGTATCAATTGAAATGATCAACTTTTTTTGTCCTTGATTGCTTGATTGATTTGCATGCTTACATCTCAGAAATAAGTCTCAGTTAATCAAGATAAATGATCCTTTTAACATACTGAATTCACCTGGCTAGTATTTTGTTTAAAAGTTTTACATTTATGTTCATCAGTAATAATGACTTGCACCTTTATTTTCTTATATTTTTGTCTGGCTTTGATATTAAGGTAATGCTGGTCTTGTAAAATAAATTTGGAAGTATTTCCTTCTCTACAATATGAGAGGGGACGGCCCCGGAAAAACTAGAGTTTATTTAAGAATTGTGTGAATACCTTGAATGTTTTATATTTAAACTTCAGCCACTTCTAAGTACTTTTTGTTTGATGCAATACACCTATCAAGATGCTTTTTCTACAGCTCAAAGCAGTTTTTGAACTTGTCAATATTAATGACTTTTAGTGTTTTTTGCCATTTTTGCCCTCTTTCACATGGGCAAAACGTTTCCCTTTGAGGACTTTCATCCAGGGAAACAAACTAACAAAAAATAGTCACTGGGAGTGAGATTGGGTGAATAGGAAAGGTGGAACATGGGGTCGTGATGTTTTTGGTCAAAAATTGCTGAACACTTAGCATGATGTGAGCAGGTACATTGTCATGGTAGAGAAGCAGCCACCTATTTGTCACAATATGGTAAGTTTCTTCATCAAATTTTCTCACAAAACATTACTAACTTGTACACCGATGGGTTTCCAGAACACTTACCTAGTGGGCAAAGCCTGTACTGTAAGGGGCCCATCTGCCAAAAGATAATTCCATTTTGTGGGGGAGGGCATTTCCACTCATATTTTTAGAAGAATTTAAGAAGAATTTGATTCATTTTTCTTTAAATATTTGGTGTTCAGCCACAAATCTATTTTGCCCTGGATTTTTTTCCCCCACGGGAGACATTTAATGATTCATTTAATCTTCTTACTATTTTTCTGTTCAAACTTTCAAATTATTTATGATTCAGTCTTGATAGGTTATAGCTTTTGCGCAATAAATCATTTGTCTAGGTTATCCAATTTGTTGACATATAATTGTTCCTAGTAGTATTTTTTTGTATTTCTTTGTATTAGTTGAATGTTTACTTTTTTATTTCTC
>NW_007108297.1:0-642 GCF_000164805.1 Carlito syrichta
CAAGAACCAGCTTTTGGTTTCATTGATTTTTTGTATTATCTTTTTGTCTTCTATGTCCTGGATTTGGGCTCTTATTTTGGTGATCTGGATTCTTCTGCTGAAATTAGGGTTTTTGTGGTCTTGCTTTTCCAGCTTCTTTAGGTGACTTGTTAAGTTGTCAGTTTCTGATCCTTCCGTTTTCCTCATGTGTGTTTGTAGGGATATAAATTCCCCTGTTATTACAGCTTTTAAGGCATCCCAGAGATTTTGGTAAGATGTTTCTTTATTTTCATTTGTTTCCAGGTATCTTTAGATCTCTATTTTGATGTCATCATTGACCCAGGAGTTATTTAGCATCATGCTGTTTAGTGTCCATGTCTTTGTGGGTTTTGGGGGGACTTTGTTGGTGTCAATATTTATTTTTATTCCACTGTGGTCCGAAAGATGCATGGCAGAATTTCAGTACTTTTAAATTTGCTTATACTTGATTTGTTTCCCATTATGTGGTTGATCTTAGAATATGTTCCATGTGGTGATGAGTAGAATGTGTATTCTGTGGTCTTTGGATGGAGTGTTCTATAGGTATCAATTAAGTCCATTTGGTCCAGAGTCTCATTTGAGTTCCGGATCTCCTTGCTGATTTTTGTCCTGATGATCTGTCTA
>NW_007108298.1:0-708 GCF_000164805.1 Carlito syrichta
ATGCCTTTTTTGAGGTCCCTCCTTTTAGAATTGCTTTGGATATAATTAGTTAAGATGAGGTCATATTGGAGTAATGTAGTTCTCTAATGCAATATGACTAATGTTCTTATAAGAAGAGGAAATCTGGGCACAGACAGCAAACAAGGAATGTACCAGGTGAAGATGAAAACAGAGATGGGGGTGATGCATTTACAAGTCAGAGAATATGTAAACTGCTGGCAAACCCCCAGCAGCTGGGGAAAGGCATGAACCAGATTCTCCCTCAAAGTCCTCAGGGGAAGCAACCCTGCTGACACTTTGATTTGGACTTCCTGCCACCAGAACTACCAGACAAGACACCTCTGTTCCTTAAACCTCTAAGTCTGTGGCATTTTGATACAACAACCTGAGCAAACTAACATGTTATGATGAATTTTCAGCTAGTTCACTGAAAAGGCAAAAAGAAAACAGGAAGGTATTGCAGAGGCAAATAAAGGTAGCAGCTTCCACCCCACAGGGGATGAAAAAAAGAGGGAGGACACAGGGGAGGAACCCACAGACCTGAGACTCAAACCTGTGGGATGGGTACATGCTTGGCTGAATCTGGGCTCGCTGAGGAGCCTGAACACCCGGCTTGGTGAGCATTGGACACCAGGAAAACTGGACAAGCTTTTGCCTGGTGAAGTCACGTGGTTGTGGCAGCACTGAGGGTGATGGGAAAGGATCTGG
>NW_007108299.1:0-1355 GCF_000164805.1 Carlito syrichta
CACGGGCACACGTGGAGTTGGTAGGTACGACTGAAGCACAGAACACAGACTATTTACACCTCTTAAATTCATGGAAATAAAGGCCAGACACGGAGAGATTGTGCCTGTCATACCAGCACTTTAGGAGGCTGAGGCAGTAGGATCACTTAAGCTCAGGAGATCAGGTTGGTTAAAATACACAGATCTCAACACCACCAAAAATTTAAAACATCGGGCAGTTATGGGTGGAACACGCCATGGTCCCAGCCGCTGGAGAGGCTAAGGGGGAAGGAGTATCTGTGACTAGGAGATGGATGCTGTGGTGAGCTCCGATCGTTCCATTGCACTCCAGCCTGCATGACAGAGGGTGACTCTGTCTCCAAAAATAAAAGAAAATAATGATATTGAGTGGTCTGTTTAATAACATAAAATTATAAAGACAGATCCGTTTTTTAAATTATATGCAAAAAAAATTTTTTTTGGTAGGACGGGCTCGGTGACTGAGACCGTGATCCCAGCATTTTGGGAGGCCGAGGCGAGTGGATCGCCTGAGCCCACGGGTTCGAGACCCACCCCGACACTTGGTAAAACTTCATCTCTACAATAAATCAAAAATTAGCCGGCCGTGGTGGCTCACGCCTGTAATTCCAGCTACTTGGAAGACTGAGGTGGAAGAATCGCCAGAGCCCCAGCAGGTCGAGGCTGCGGTGACCTGGAGCGTGCCACTACAATGCAGTCTGGATGACAGAGTGAGACTCCTACCTCCAAAGAAAAATTATGATACAGAAGCATGTAAATGATGCCTTCTGCACCGGACAGGACCCAGTGTCACTGCAGCTTCTGTTGGAATAGAACCGAGTAGGAATGATTAGCATGTTGATGCCCTTTTGTGGTGTTGCTCTCAGGACCAAGTAGGAATGACAAGCAGATTGATGCCCCTTTGTGGTGTTGTTTCAAGGACCGAAATGGAATGTGAATAAGATGGTGGCATTCCTTTGGGAGTCTAAGAAGTAATTCTGAAGCGGGGAGCCCAGGCAAACCTTCTCTACAGTTACAGCTATCGTATTACATTCTGGGACAGGGCAGGTATTTATTAAGTAGGCAGGGTGAACAGCAGATACGGTTTGGTGGAAAATGTCATGCATCGTGACTAGTCAAGGGTAGAACTGAAGACACACCCAAGGGTGTCTGGTAAGTGGACTTCTGAAAACTGATATAAACGACTGGACATGGGACTTCGCGGAACTCTTTGAAAACATAAAGCGTTTCTGGGTTTGAAGAGTTTGCATTATTTTTTAAATTTCCACTTTGATTTCTGAAAAATGGAGTCACTTTCCTCACAAGTGGATACAATATGTATGTTAGATGCCAGAATC
>NW_007108300.1:0-811 GCF_000164805.1 Carlito syrichta
GATCCTTCAGAGAGTTGAGATTGCAGGGAAAACCACTGCTCCAGAAATTGAAGAGACAGACTGGAGAATGGAGATATTACAGCTTTCTGAAGCAGAAACCCAAAGATTGAAACCTCCATAGAAGCCAGCACTAAGGTAGGAAAACCTGAACTCTGATGAACTGTTGAAGGCACAGCATGGAAAACTTGAAAGGGAAAATCCCTGGAGACCAGTCATGGGGTCCCACATTTTTGACAGTTTGAGATTCCGGAGCTGTACCAGTGTCTCATGGCAAAAAAACAGAAAAATCTCCCCATGCTTCCAGCAGGGAATTTTTTAATTGAAATATGCCAGAGCACACTGTTCTCTTTAACAAGACCTGCTGGAAGGACTCATTGTTTAACTGAAGCTTCATGTGCTGAAGTTGTATCCTATCCCAACTGACCTGGAGAAAGAAAAATTCCTACCATGAGCCCCTTCTTTTTTTTTTTTGAGCTGGAGTCTCACTCTGTTGCCCAGACTGGAGTGTAGTGGCACGTTCCTGGCCCCCGCAGCCTTGACCTTCTGGGCTCCAGTGATCCTTCTGCCTCAGCCTTCCAAGTAACTGGAACTACAGGCGGGCACTATTGTGCCCAGCTGGTTTTTGATTTATTGTAGAGATGAGGTCTCGTCAAGTTGCCCAGGAGGGTGTCGAACCCACGGGCTCAGCAATGCACTCATCTCAGCCTCCCAAGCGTGGGATTACAGGCTGAGTCACTGAGCCCGGCTTAGCCCCCTTCTAGTCTTTGACTTGTGAAGAGAAACATACGCATCCAGTCCACTTTCAACACTG
>NW_007108301.1:0-1475 GCF_000164805.1 Carlito syrichta
CACCACGTCAGGTGGCATAAGTAAGCTTTCATGAAGCGTCTGATAAGTGAACGAGTGGATCTCTATGTGATAAAAAAACAGCGTGATGGTTTATCTTCTGTATCAATATGACTGGACCTTGAGATGCTTAGATTCTAGTGTAACGTGATTTCTGGTGCATTTGTGAGGATATATCCGGAAAACACTGGTATGTGTCTTAGTGACTGAACAAGCAGATGCTTCTCCATAACGAGGGTGGGTGGGATTCAGTCCACTGAGGGCTTGAAGGTACAAAATAAGAGGAGGGAGAATTTTATCTCTCCACTTCACTGCTTCAGCTGGAACATTGATCCCTCTTGTTCTTGCCCCGGGGTTGACCTCACGGCTCTCCTGTTCCTTGAGCCTCTGGACTCAGCCTGAGCCTCACTACTGACTTTTCTGGGCCTCCAGGTCGCAAAGAGCACATCCTTGGATGCTCAGCCTTCGGCATCCCAGGAGCCGATTCTGATTCTCAGAAAAACCGTGGTGAACACAGACAGCCTGTGTGCATAAGGTATCTTCACACTGTGTACGATACCTCTTTACATCATGTTTGTCATCGAAAGGACAAAAGGCCAGCCATGGCAGCCCAATCCTGGCATCCCAGCACTTTGGGAGGCCGAGGCAAGAGGACTGCCTGAGCCCAGGGGTTCGAGGCCAGCCCGGGCTACTTGGTGTGACCTCATCTTTAAATTAAGAAAACATCAATAAATTAAAAAAAAAATAAACCTAGCACAGTGATGCATGCTGTAGTTCCATCTATTTGGAAGGCTGAGGCGAAAGGATCACTTGAGCCCAACAGGTCGAGGCTATGTTGGCTGTGAGCTTGCCACTGCACTCTAGCCTGGGTGACAGAATGAAACTCTAATAAGAATCATAAAGAATGGCAGAGCTGGGTGGCTCAGCCTGTAATCCCAGCACTTTGAGAGGCCGAGGTGGGTGAGTTGCCTGAGGCTGTGGGTTCCAGACACACAAGGGCAAATCGGTGAGATCTCATCTCTACAATAAATCAAAAATCAGTCGGGCATAATAGCACGCGACTGTAGTTCCGGCTACTTGAAAGGCTGTGGCGGAAAGATTGCCAGAACCCAGCAGGTGGAGGCTCCGTTGGCCTGGAATGTGTCACTGCACTCAAGTCTGGGTGACAGAGTGAGACTTCAACACACACACACACACACACACAAAGAATCATAAAGAACAAAAAAAGCCCAAATGGCGTAACTTCAGCCACTGTGGGCAGGAGGCTTGGCGTTGGCTCACGTTTTGGCTCCAACCCTCTTTCCATTTCCCATGATCAACGCACTCCTAGTTAAATGTCTTTCTGTTCGCTAAATTCAAGGACATTTGAAAATAATATTTGTGTCTCGAAACTTTGTTTTACAGACCTCGCACTACACTCCCTGTCTATGTGATCAACTATCTGAAACTCCGGTCGCTGCCATATCGGACAGTTATCG
>NW_007108302.1:0-599 GCF_000164805.1 Carlito syrichta
CATAGGCAACAACTTAAGATGCTAGAACAGTCTAGAAAAAACGTACTCCATTTCTCTTCCTTGCTGTGCACCTCACCTTTCCCATTCACTTGACTGAACAATGAAATTAGGCCTGTTTCATTCTTTTTATAGCTGATTTTACAGCCCAACTCATCATTAAAACTATTTCTTTTTTCACCACATCCTCTCCAGCGTCTGTTATTTTTTGAGTTATTGATTATGGCCATTCTGACTGGAGCAGGTGGTATCTCAGTGTAGTTTTAATTTGCATCTCCTGGATGATTAGTTAGATTGAACTTTTCTTTCTTTCTTTCTTTTTTTGAGTTGGTGTTGCACTCTGTCGCCCAGACTGGAGTGCAGTGGCCTTTGTCAGACATGGAGTTGGCAAATACTTTTCCCAATTTGTGGGCTGTCTCCCTGCTCTCTTGATGGTTTCTTTGGCTTTGCAGAAGCTTGTCAGTTTAATGAGGTCCCACTTGCCTATCTTATCTCTTATGGCCCGTGCGTTTCAGGTTTTGTTCACGAATTGGATGCCAGTTCAAATTTCCATAATGGTGTGTCCTGCATTTTCTAAGGTTCTTATGGTTTGAGTTTTTACA
>NW_007108303.1:0-945 GCF_000164805.1 Carlito syrichta
GACACCATAAACAATCATGAATAGCCAAAAGAATCTTATCAAAAGAAACAAAGCAGGAGCTACCACAGTTCCAGTTTTCAAGCTTTACTATATGTTTACAGTAATCAACACAGCCTGTTATTGGTACAAGTATACGTCCATAGGCCAATGGATGAGGACAGAGAAAGAAATCCTCAAATTCTCAACTAAGTCATCTTTGAAAAAATCTCCAAGAACCACTGGCTAATGGAGATCATATTCAGTAAATGATGCTGAGAAAAGGGTGACAAAAAGCACAAGATTGAAACAGTACCCCAATCGATCACCATACACATTAACTCTAAGTGGATCAAAGACCTAAATGTAAAACACCAAATTATAATAATCTTAGAAACCGCGGGAGACACCATTAGGGAAACTGGAACCGGAAACTAATTCCTCTTCTGAGCCCTAAATACCCATGCCTTAAGAAGTAAGTAGGACAAATGGGATCTCATCAAATTAATATACTTCTGCAAAACAAAAGAAAACATCAGAAGAGCAGGGATACCACCAACAGAATGGGAAAAACGATTCTCTAGGTGTATATCTGTAGAAAGGCATAACATCTAGGATCTACAAGAAACACAAACACTCAGAATAATCAGGCAATCATTCCCTTTGAAAAGTGAGTAAAATATGTGAATGGACACTTTTCATAAGAAGAGATACAGGCAGCCAGCAGACACATGATAATTGCTCAGCTTCACACATCTTCAAAGAAATGCAAATGAAACCCCTTTGAAATACCACATACCCCCGGAAGACTGGACATCGTTAATAAAACAAACAATTACAGATGCAGTTAACGATTGGGGAAGAAATAAATGCTGCTACACTGCATGTGGACTGAAAAGCAGAACAACATCTTTGGAAAAGTGTGGTGGTTTGTAAAGGAACAAGACATTGACCTACCATGCGACTCAG
>NW_007108304.1:0-769 GCF_000164805.1 Carlito syrichta
CGGCCTTCCTCTCTGACTTGCTTCCCACACACATGTAGGGCTAAATTGCCACAAACTCAGTGGCTTGAAACAACAGAAATGTAATGTCTTATAATTACACAGGTCTGGAGTCCAACGGACATCTCCCTGGGCTCAAACCAAGGTGTTGGCAGAGCTACAATGTTTCCTGGAAGATTCGCTGGAGGACCACTTGTTTTCTTACCTTTTCTAGCTTCCAAAAACTTCCCACGTTCCTTGGTTTATGGCTCTTCCCCGATCTCCAACGCCAGAGACATGGCACCTCTCTGCTGCCTTCTGTAGTCATAGCTGCTTGGTGACCACAGCTGGGGAAGGTTTTGAGGACTTGTGATTGCGTTTGGCTGACTTGAGTAACAGATTACCATTCCCACCTCAGGGTCCTTTGTCTTAATCTCATCGGCAAAGTCCCCCCTTCCATATAAGCTTACACAGTTCCAAGGATTAGGATGTGGACATTTTCAGGGCAAATACTATGCCTACCACAATCCCCTTCTTTTATTTTTATTTTTTTTAGTGGGCCATGCTACTCTGGAGACTTGAAGGAGACCAACCATATCTCTTTTCCCTCATTTGAGTGAGCCCAGGGTGCAGTCATTTTGAAAACACAGACCTCAGAGCATTGAGTTCCAGATCAAGGCTTCTCAACTGACTGTTTGCATGTGTGTAGCAGACTGAGTTCTGGCTGCCTGTCCCTCTGCTTTCTCCTAGCCACCCTCAGTCTTGTCTGGAGATGCCTTCCCTCCCGTGATCC
>NW_007108305.1:0-483 GCF_000164805.1 Carlito syrichta
GTATGTTCCTTCTATACTTAGATGTTTGAAGGGTTTTATCAAGAAGGGATGCTGTGTTTTATCAAAAGCTTTTTCAGGTTGATCTTTGAAAGGAATAATTTTAACTGTTTTTAGCCTGTCTCTGCCACACAAAAGATATGTCTTTATATCTCACCATTATAGCCAGAGTAGGACAAATTCCCAAGAAGCAGAGCATCATTGGTACCTAAAAAAACAAAAGTTGTAGCAAAAGGAAATATAATTGACTCGTTACTGTGTGGCAAGCAGTGTGCTAGCTTCATTGTGTACCGTTTTTAAAAAATATTTTTCACAAAACTTTTTAGAAAGAGTAATATTTGCAGATAAGGTATCTGTGGTTCAGAGAGTTTAAGAAATGTGTTTAGGAGTTTTTGAGTCAGTTTTAAGAGTTATGAGTTATAGTTTGCCCGAAATCAAGATGATAGTATTAGTAATATGATAATTTTTATTTCAGATTAGTAACTT
>NW_007108306.1:0-810 GCF_000164805.1 Carlito syrichta
CAAAAGGTACACAAATTATTGTCAAAGAGACACTCTAAAGGAGGAACACAGGTTACTGCTTCCCTTCCCTTGTATTACGGATAAAATATCATTGCTTTACACTTACACTTCAAGCAACAAACCACTTACTCCAAGATTCCTAAGGGAGATATATGCTTATAAGAGGACAAGTTAGAGCTCTTTGTGCAACAGAGAATTTGGTCCCTAATCTCTAAACACAAATTAAGACAGAATTAAATAGGAAAGTTAGTGAATAAGACTGAGACATATTTAGGTTGCGGATATAGATAGCCTCAAGCTTAAGTCAACCCTAAGACTGCTCATTTATTCCTAGGTTCCAAATCTGAGTTTTGAGAACTTTGTGATTCAAGTAAATCTGATCTATCCCATAGATAAAATCTGACAGAGACAGAAGAGCAAGAAAAAAGAATCATCCAATGCAACTAATATTTTCCAGTTCTTATTAAACTGAAGCAAAAATCTCTGAGCCAAGATCTCTTAAGGGAAAGAAAAGACAGAGAAAGAGAAGGATTGGTCACTTGGGTGTAATCTTATTATAATAGGAGTTTCTAAATTTTAAGTGCACTCTAATGAAGCCTATAAACCTTTTCTTAGAATTGTCTTTTTAAGTGCACAAAATAAAACATATAGGCTTGAAAGAGAAAGCAGTTATATTTAAAGGCAGTTGCTGTAGTATACAAAAACTATAATTGAAAAAAGCACATTTTTGATGTAAGAATATATGTGCATCTTAATTAATGCATTATATTACAAAGTACTATCAGCAGTTCTAGTAACTACTGAATTATC
>NW_007108307.1:0-1320 GCF_000164805.1 Carlito syrichta
ATAGGAGAGAGGACAGGGACAGCATCAAAGAGTAGATTGCCCATTATGCCTTTGCTTCTAAAGTTAAGATGCTGGACTCTAGCATCCAGTGGTTGTGGAAGAACAACATGACAGAACTCAGGTCCCAGTTATGAGTATGCTGTAGGAGGATAGAGAAGACTGTTTTCCTGATTCTTTAGAAGCAGCTTTTGAGTTACTTGGCTTTAGCCAAAAGGCTTTTCAGTCTTAGATGGAAAACTGAATTGAGACTACTAGAACCTAGCTAGGAGGGAGGGAAGCAAATCCAGGAGTAAAGGTATTAGGAAGAGGATAGAGCCAGGTCGTGTATATGGCCAGTTCTCCAGGTGAAAACTAGTCGTGGGTCTTATCTATTTCAGGCACAACTTGGGTTGGTTGATTTGTCGGTTAACCTGTGAGCCCGATATAGTGGCGTGCATCTACAGTACCTTCCAGGTACTTGAAAGTCTGAGGCAGAAGGATAGCCTGAGTCCACCAGTTGGAGGCTGCGATGGCCATGAGCACCTCACTGCACTCTAGCCTGAGTGACAGAGAGAGAATCCAACTCATAAAGAAACAAGATGCCTACAACTCCAAACACCCTGTTTCTATGATAAAATGCCTCAAGGCCTGCTCTTGACTGCAAATGGTATGCTCTAGAACTACACAAACTCTGAGGAAACTGAAATCCTGGCCCTCTACTTCCTGTGCTGAGACCTCTTGGAAGCTGCTAGCTCAATCTTGGTCCCTCATTCACCAGAATTTCCCCAAATCTCTGCATCTGGCTCTAGCTTCTACCAGTTCTGTTCAATCCTTGCTTCCTCAATAGCTGGGCATGCATAGATGTTTCTGACTTCTTCATGAAACTATTTCCTCATGATGGTGCTGTTGCTCAAGACGAAGCTAACTGTCCTGTCTGTCTCCCGCCCATCAACTTGGTAAAAAAAGTGCCATAAGAAGGCATAACAAATTTCTGATAACTTCCTCCACTCTTAGCATTCTTTAGTCTTTCTTTTGATGTCAAACTCTGATCCCTGTGATCCACCTTCAGTTTTTTTCTTCCTGAGCTCAACAATAAACCAAACAATTAGCCGGGTTTGGTGGCATGAGCCTGTAGTTCCAGCTACTTGGAAGGCTGAAGTGGAAGAGTCGCCTGAGCCCAGCAGTTCGAGGTTCCACTGTCTGTGACCATCTACTCTGTGCGACAGAGTCAAACCCCAAAATAAAAAAAACCCTTAAAAAATGAAAAATGTATCATGTTGGAAAAATCATGAAGAAAGAGGCATTGCGTATCTTTATACTGTTAGAAGTATAAGTACACCT
>NW_007108308.1:0-1031 GCF_000164805.1 Carlito syrichta
CAGAGTTTGAGCAGTTCTAGAGCATACCATTTGCAGTCAAGATCAGGCCTTGTGGTATTTACCATAGAAACAGGGTACGAGGAGTTGTAGGCATCTTGTTTCTTTTTTTGTGTGAATTCTCACTCTTGTCGCCCAGGCTAGAGTGCAGTGAGGTGCTCATGGGCATCGCAGACTCCAACTGGTGGACTCAGGCTATGCCCCCGACTCACCCTTCCTTGTAGCTGGAAGGTATTTGAGATGCACGCCACCGTGTCGGGCTCACAGGTTAACTGACAAATCATTCCAAGTTGTGCCTGAAAATGATAAGACCCACGACTAGTTATCACCGGGAGGACTGGCCATATACACGATCTGGCTCTATCCTCTTCCTGATGCCTTTACTCCTGGATTGGCCTCCTTCTCTCCCAGCTAGGTTCTAGTAGTCTGAATTGAGTTTTCCATCCAAGACTGAAAAGTCTTTTGGCTAAAGCCAAGTAGCTCATAAGCTGATTCTAAAGAATCAGAAAACAGTCTTCTTTATCCTCCTACAGCATACTCATAACTGGGACCTGTGATTGGTCATGTTTTTCTTCCACAGCCACTGGATGCTAGAGTCCAGCATCTTAACTTTAGAAGCAAAGGCATAATGGGCAATCTACTCTTTGTTTCTGTCCCTGTCCTCTCTTCTACTCCCCTGAATGGCTGCAGACTTGATTTTATAAGAACGTACCTTGTCATGTGTTCCCTTTTCTTCAATTCACTACAATCTTTTCTCTTTTCAACCCAAATTGAGCTGGGGACTATGTGGAAACACAGTCCCACTGAATGGTTCAGTTCCTCTGAATAACAACATTAGGAAGCTTTCCACAGGAGCAAGGAGGATTTGCTAAGGCTACTAAACGTTACAGAGGAAGGCTGGAGATGCGCTCCTGGTGCCAATCCCAAGAGAAAAGGCAAGGAATGAAATCACCATTAACAGCAAGGGATCCTGATGAAAGAGACGCTGAAATGGTATCCCTTAAGTCGATCCACACCCTCCTAGCCAAGTCATG
>NW_007108309.1:0-729 GCF_000164805.1 Carlito syrichta
CAGAACAAAGAACAGAGTACCATATGTTCTCACTCATAAGCAGACCTTGAACAATTATCATAATGCTATAAGAAAGAGATTGGCAGTAGTGGGAAACTGCTGGGGGATGGGGGAGTGGGGACATACCTCATAATGAACATTTGTATACCTAAACCTGAATTGTACCCCACATCTTTAAAATAAAAATTAAAAATAAAAAGAGATCCTCTCACCTTGGCCCTCCCAAGTATTGGGATTATAGGTATGAGCAACCATGTCTGGCCCCTTGGTCTTTATTTTGGATTAATGTTCACAAAACAGCTGTATGTTGAAATCTCTTTTTAAAAAAACACTTAGCCTGACTAATTTTTTTTTTTACTTATTGTAGAGATAGGTCTCTCCATGTTGCCCAGGCTGGTCTCAATCCCATGGACTCAGGCAATCCCCTCTCCTCGGCCTCCCAAAGTGCTGGGATTACAGGCTTGAGCCAGGTTTATCTTTTTAAATAAAATGAATACATGCTTCATGTTCAACAATTAGAGAAAATAGAGAAGAAAAATGAAGATAGGGAATGTCATCTATTGAACCTACCACTTAGGGAGGACTGTTATTGAGACTAGATGTACTCTTGAATTTCAGTTTGACAGTATTTTGCCTGTCCTTTTAAAACTTGAGAAAACATTCTATCCTTGGCTAAAACTCAGTTTCCTTAAAAAATATCTGATAGTTTAGCCTTTAGATATTGATATC
>NW_007108310.1:0-829 GCF_000164805.1 Carlito syrichta
CAGTTCTTTTTTATTTCAATACAGTTATCAGTAGCTGGAGTGGCCAGGCCCCTTTACTTCATCTTGTAATTTCATATTGGGGTATGTTCTCATGTCTCCCCTTCTCTGTGATCCTGTTAATCGCTAAATTTCTCTTTCTGTGAATGAATGAGAGAATGAGAGAATGATAAATAGCAAAATACAAAAAAGAAAATAAACGAGTTTTTTGATTAATTTATTTTGTTACATGGTATACTTAGTGTTTTCTAAACTTCTTCTAGGTATTTTGCTCTGTGAAAGTTTAGGTAAATAGTTCATTGATTATATTGAAAAAATATTTTGGGAGACGGGGCAAGATGGCGACGGCATAGGTGAACTTGTGAGATTCTCTGAACGTGAGTTCCCAAAAAGGCTATCACTTCGCTACCCCCATCCCCCAGCCCACCACCAACCGCGCTGGGGGCAGGCCCGGGAACTTCAGTCCCACGCAAGACCAGATATTGCGCCCCCGCCCCACCGCTGCCGTTCTACTCGTGTGTGGAAGTCTCCGGTCCCAGCCCCCTCCAGATCCCTCCCCGGCTGCATTGTCTCCAGCCCGGGCACCCGGCATCAAGCCGCCGGTCACACAGGGAGGCTCTGGGCACCCGCCCCTCAGAGACGCTGGTTCCATTTCTGGCTGAAGTCCTCTGTTGGGTCCCAGCGCCACTCTCGCTGTCTAGAGCCTGCCCTTTGGAACTTTGGAGCTCTGGAACTCCGGGTCCACCCTGGCTGAGCACTCAGCGTGAGACCCCAAATCAGAGGACCCAGACAAGCGGAGAAAAAACAGATCTGCTTAAACTGCCTTGCCATT
>NW_007108311.1:0-1138 GCF_000164805.1 Carlito syrichta
AACTAAAGAAGATATTGACTCTAACACTATCATAACTGGGGACTTTAATACCCCACTCACAACCCTAGACAGATCATCAGGACAATAAATCAGTAAGGAGATCCAGAACCTCAATGTGACTTTGGACCAAATGGACTTAATTGGTACCTACAGAACACTCCATCCAAAGACCACAGAAAACACATTCTACTCGTCACCACATGGAACATATTCTAAGATCGACCACATACTCGGCCATAAATCAAGCATAAGCAAATTTAAAAGGACCAAAATTCTACCAAACACCTTCTCAGACCACAGTGGAATAAAAATAAACATTGACACCAACAAAGTTCCCCCGAAACACACAAATACATGGACACTAAACAGCATGATGCTAAACAACACCTGGGTCAATGACGAAATCAAAACAGGGATCAAAAGATACCTGGAAACAAATGAAAATGAAGAAACATCTTACCAAAATCTCTGGGATGCCCTGAAAGCTGTAGTAAGAGGGGAACTTATATCCCTACAAACACACATGAAGAAAATGGAAGGAACAGAAATTCACAACCTAAGAAGACACCTAAAGAAGCTGGAAAAGCAAGACCACAGAAACCCTAATTTCAGCAGAAGAATCCAGATCACCAAAATAAAAGCCCAAATCCAGGATATAGAAGACAAAAAGATAATACAAAAAAATCAATGAAACAAAAAGCTGGTTCTTTGAAAGGGTAAACAAGATTGATGGTCCCCTAGCTAGACTGACAAAGAAAAAATGAGAAAAAAACCAAATAAGCATAATCAGAAACACAAAAGATGAAGTCACATCAGATCCTGAAGAAATACAAAAGATCATTAGAGACTACTACGTACACTTGTATGGAAACAAACTTGAAAACCAGAAGGAAATGGAGGACTTTCTGACATCACACAACCTACCAAGGTTGGAACAAGAAGAAATTGAGACCCTAAATAGACCAATAACAATCAAGGAAATCGACTACGTAATAAGAAAACTTCCTACAAAAAAAGCCCTGGGTCCAGATGGCTTTCCAGCAGAATTCTACAAGACATTCAAGGAGGAGCTGATACCAATCCTACTGAAGGTATTGCAGGCGATTGAAAAGATGGACTCTCCCCAATCATTTTACGA
>NW_007108312.1:0-1220 GCF_000164805.1 Carlito syrichta
CTGAACCCCATTCCCCCACCCTCTCTATTCACCTAATCTTGGCCCCAGCGACTATTTTTTTCCTCAATGAAAAAAAGTCCTCAAAGGGAAATGTTTTCCTGATGTGGAAACGGTGAAACAGAAAACACAGAAGTACTTAAAGGCAGCCCAATTATCAAACTTAAAAATGACTTCGAGCAGTGGAATACATGTCTTGACAGTTGTATTGCATCAAACTGTGAGTACTGGCCGGACTCGGTGGTTCAGCCTGTAGTCCCAGCACTTTGGGAGGTCAGAGCAAGTGAATTGTCTAATTCCACGGGTTGAAGACCAACCCAGGCAACTTGCAAGACCTTGTCTCTACAGTAAACAAACAAACAAACAAAAAGCCAGGTGTGGTAGCGTGCACCTGTAGTTTCAGCTACTTGGACAGCTGCAGTGGGAGGATCACCAGCACACAGCAGGTCAAGGCTGTGGAGGCCATGAGTGTGCCACTGCACTCCAGCTTGGGCATCAAAGTGAGACTCCAACTCAAAAAAAAAAAACCCTGAGTACCTTGAAGGTGACTGATATTTAAATATGCAAGAATATGTAGAGCTCTTGGCGGAGGCCACAAGCATGAGCACCACGCATGGTAGAGGACGGACCAGGAGGTTCCAGTTGGAGTCTGTGAGTTTGAGGTCTGGGGAGGGCTGCTGAGTCTGGCCTCAGTGGGGTGCTGGCAAGGGCAGGGGTGCTCCAGCAGAAGGCTGCAAGTACGGGGAGCAGGGACAGGCGGGTTGAGTGGACTGAGGCTGCGACCACAGAAGGTGAAGCTGGGAAGACTGGGCGGGGTCGTCACTGAGCCTGCACGCAGGGGGAGGAGACACTCCTGATTCCCCAGGTAGGTGAGAAGCAGTGCAAGCCTCTCAGTTGCCCAGGGTGTGTGGGCAGCTGCCTCCCAGGAGAGGTGAGAAGGGAGCAGAGTGAGCAGAGGCAGCCAGGTGATGGGTATCCTGTCGCCCCTGGCCTCACCACACAGGAAGGGCTGAGTGGAATGCTGTGGCTTCTGCCCAGGGTGGGGAGTCGAGCACACCCTTAGGGTCGGAGGTTGATTTTGGACTTTGAGGGAAAAGTGGAGCATCTTGACCCCGGGCATGGAGGAATTGTGGGGCACAAGGGATGAGCTGCTGGTTTCAGCTGTCCTGGGAGACCCCAGGCTGAGAGACTTGAGGGGGATGGAAAATGTGGGGGAAGGGCAG
>NW_007108313.1:0-1143 GCF_000164805.1 Carlito syrichta
AGGAGATGGTATTCAAAGAGAAACCAGCACCCGTCTGTTTCTGTGGGCCCATTTTACACCCCTCGCCGGGATCTGGTGGTCACGTAGCACGCAGAGCCTAGAGAAAGCAGAGGTTGGTGGTCACGTGGCCTCGAAGAAGCGGTCCGGGGATGATGATGATGATGATGATATGGCCTTGAGATGCAATTCTTGAGAAAACAAGTGTCAGCCCTCAAACTGCTAGTCACGAGATGTCGTTGAGCACAGAACCCGAGGATGCGACCTTGAGAAAGCAGATATAGGCAGCAAAAGCGGCAAGTGACGGGGTGCTGTCGAGGGAGAGCGGTCAGCTTCACGGGACACCGGAGGCTGACATCCCGTCCGCGAGGTTCACGTAGTGAATTATTGTAACAGGGGCCCTCCCACCTCTTCCCCCGGGGAAGCCTGTCACTCACCTTAAGGGACACCCGGAGGTCGCCTCCATCGGCTGCCTGGCGATGTCTCGGTGTCTCACATCAAGGCTCAGGTGGAATCTGCCGCATGTGTTTCCATCCCGGGCGCCCACATCGCGGGACTCTGTGAAAGCAGCCCTGAAGCGCAAGCTGGACTTCAAGTCTGTGACTCACCCTCCCTCAGCTGATTGGGGGATAGGGCCGGTGATGAAACACGCACTCACAAGCACACATCACCTTCTCACACACGCGCATATCCCCAGAACAATGAATTTTGTAGTAGAACCTAAATGCCGTATCTTGGGAAATATTTTCACTTCACAATTTGAAACGATAACTCGTTCAATCTTCAATGATTAACCCTTAGGTTAAATGTGCAGCTTTTTTTCCCTCACAACATCGAAAATTCTAGGCCACCCAATCTTTAGTAGGATTTGGGAATCATGAGAGCTGTGAAGAAGAGCGTACAATACTCGGAAAAACAAAATAAAATAAACCAGAACGAAACAGAAACGCCTCACACCAGAAAAACAGGGACAATCACAGCAGGCCTGAAGAGAGTCTGTGGGCTCCTCGGGAAGGCAATGAATATATCATACTCACCTGTCCTACGATTATAGTACATTTCTCATTTCCATGATTATTATGAGAAAACAACTCGTCTTTTGGGAGGATACTTAATACTTTAAGATTAAAGTATAACATAAAATAC
>NW_007108314.1:0-1108 GCF_000164805.1 Carlito syrichta
TTTTACTCGCCAGCATTGTTTTCATTGGCATCTCATTTCAGGTGTGCAAAATCAGCATTGCAAAATTATCACAAACACTGATTTGCACAGCCCACTGTTTAGAGGTACAAAGTCAGACACCGGCAGGCATCAGTAAATGTTTGCAAATATGTGAATGAACGTATAGGCTAAACAAACAACTCCAGCTTGTACTTACATTTTGTTTCAACCTGGGGCACTAATGAGCTTAGTCAATGAGGAGGAAAAAATAATCAGCGACAGGAAGTGGGGTGTGGATCTTTTCACTTCTTCACAATTTCTAACACCCTCTTACTCGTCCACCAGACACTGCGCTGTTGCCATAATGATCACGTCCCACCCGCACTTAAAAGAGTTTCCTTACTCCACAAAAAATAATAATCTTTGGGAAAATAAAGAATAATCTTTATCCCTATTTCCCTGATAGAACCCAGTGCAGACACATACGTGCCTACCTGCATTCAAGAACTTTCTAAATAAGACCGCCCTGACATGAGTCTCTTCCTTCTCCCATTCTTGTATACCTACCTATAAACATGTTACCTTCACATAGTCAGTCTACCTTCCAAGTGCAGCTTGAATGCCCTTCTTCGGGAAGTCTTTGGAACCTTGTTGATCTTTTTCAGGATGCATTCATTTGTTTCAATCATTTGTTAATCAAACATCTAGGTGCCCACTAGTCTGTGCCCTCAAAGAGTTTTATGTTCTAGCAGGGAAAACATATTTGAGGAGTGCTGAAAATTCAGGAATCAAGTAGGGGGTCTGCAACCAAAGATAACAGGGAGCTCTGGGGCTGGGCTTTTGAGGGGGTGTCATTCAAAAAGAAGGAACCAGCTCTTCAGAGAACCGGAAGGGACATTCCTACTGAGCCACATGAGTGGAAAGACACAGAGGCAAGAAAGAGCTGACTGGTGAGAGGTGGCCACAGAAAGAAGGTTCATGGAGATGCGCACGGGGAGGGGGAGATCATGCTCAGTGAAGGGGAACACACAAAACACTCTAAATAGAAAGTGGGTGAAATGCAGGAACAGGCATTTCTTGGTGAATGAGATACAGAGGACAGGAAGCGGTTGGATGGGGAGGGGAGTTG
>NW_007108315.1:0-728 GCF_000164805.1 Carlito syrichta
GTCATTTTTTGTTTCACCTCTTCCACATCAGCAAAAGACTTCCCTTTGAGAACTTTTTCATCTGGGGAAACAAAAAATTTGCTGAGGGTGAGACCAAGTGAATGGGGGGGCATGAAGGTTATGTCATTTTGGGTTAAAAACTGCAGAACACTCAGTGTGGTGTGGGCAGCTGTGCTTGCAAATCACCCATTATGAAATGGGCAAACTCGTTGAAAGAATCTCAACAACAACAAAAAATCCCTGACGCTGAATGCAGCCTCTCAAAATGATGGTAGCGGGTACTCTGATGCCAATGGCTTCCTGGATCACTAGCCTATTGAGGGAAGCCTGTGCTACATGGGGCTCACCCTCAAAAAGATAATTCCGGTTTTTTCTGTCCCCCCCTCGTAAGCAATTGTCTAAAAACTTTGGGGAGTGGATAGCATTGATAGCAATCTCAGAGTTTGAAGGCCCCAAAATGAGGAGCTCTAATACCCAAGGGGGGAGAATTTAGATGTACCAGCTTAAGGAGGCAACAATAGATCCTTTCTATGCCTGTTTGTTCTATTCTGGGATTCAAGGAACTGGATAATGGCCAGCCAAACCGGTGCCAGCCAGTCTTCTCTTCTCAGTGTACTGACTCAAATGCTAATCTCTTCCAGAGACATCCTCACAGACACACCCAGGAATGGTTTTACCAGCTAGCTGAGCATTCCTCCATCCAGTCAAGTTGACACATGAAATTAACC
>NW_007108316.1:0-927 GCF_000164805.1 Carlito syrichta
TTCCTATTCAGAACCCTAAAGGCAAATATCTCAAGAAATAAGATAGATAAGTGGGACCTCATCAAACTGATGAGCTTCTGCAAAGCAAAAGAAGCCATCAAGAGAGCAAGGAGACAGCCCAGAGAATGAGAAAAAAATATTTGCCGACCGTATATCTGACAAAGGCCTAACATCTAGGATCTACAAGGAACTCAGATGGGGTGAAGGAAACAAACAGCCCCTTTCAAAAAGACAAAAGACATGAATAGACACTTCTCAAAAGAAGATATATGGGCAAACTGGGCTCGGTGGCTCAGCCTGTAATCCCGCGCCTTTGGGAGGCTGAGGTGAGTGGATTGCCTGAGCCCTTGTGTTCGAGACCCGCCTGGGCAGCAAGACCTCATCTCTACAATAAATAAAAAAATCAGCCAGGCATGGTAGCACATGCTTGTAATTCCGGCTACTTGGAAGGCTGAGGCAGAACGATCACTGGAGCCCAGCAGGTCGAGGCTGCAGTGACCAGGAGCGGCCACTGCACTGTAGACTGGGCAACAGAGTGAGACTCCAACTCAAAAAAAAAGAAGAAGATATATGGGCAGCCAACAGGCACACGAAAAAGTGCTCAGCCTAACTCATCATCAGAGAAATGCAAGTCAACACCACATTAAGATACCACCTAATCCCAGTAAGAATGGCCATCATGAATAAAACAACCAGCAACAGATGCTGGCAACAAAAAGGAATGCTCTACACAGCTGGTTAGGAATGCAAGCTAGTACAACCTCTTTGGGAGACAGTGTGGTGATTTCTGAGAGAACTAGAAATTGACCTTCCACATGACTGAGCATTTCCACTATTGGAAATATACCCAGAAGAACTCAACTCATTCTACAAAAAAAGATACCTGCACATATATGTTTGTTGCAGCTCTATTCATAATAGCAAAAA
>NW_007108317.1:0-1079 GCF_000164805.1 Carlito syrichta
TCATTTTTCTTTGCTGAGGTGTTATTTAAAATTATCAAAATGAGCCTCGGCCAGGGTGGTTGGTGAGCCGGGAGTTGTTGGGTGCATGAGGCTGTCTGGCCATGCCTCAGAGCAGGTTCTGCCAGCAGAAAGCCTTGGCGAGCAGGCTCGAGGGCTGGAGTCCAGAGTTGGTAGTGCCCAGAGGAGATGTGATCTGGGTGGGCAGGCTGCCCACTGACCTGCAGCTGAAGTCACAGATGCTGGCTTCTAGGCCAGGCCTGCCCCGCCCCTGGTCCAGCATGTGCCTGCTGGTGCAGAAGGTGCTGCTGGTGGCTGGCTGCACATTGGCCCTGATGCTGGCATCCAGCTGGGGCAGCAGGTCCTGGAGTGCTGCGTGGTGCTAGCAGACCCTTGGAGCCCCCGGTGAGCCATGTGGCCCGAGTAGGAGGATCTGGTGATGATGCGAGTCGACTGCATGGAGTACTGTTACAGTGAGGCAATGCTGGACGCCCACTCCGAGGTGTACTGCAGTGAGAAGATGTGCATCATTCTGCATGTGTTGGCCACATGCTAGGTCTGGTCCAAGTCTGGCTGCCAGAAGCTGAGGCTGGACGAGGCGGGTGTGACGGACGAGGTGCTGGACCCACCATACAGGCCTTCATCCTGGAGGTTATTGCCTATCTTGGTTAGTTGGCCCGTGTGCTCTGCAACAAGGACCCCTTCACACTCAAGTCCTCAGTGTACCTGTCGTGCCTGTTCCCCAACTCCAAGTTCTTGTTTGTGGTACATGACAGCTGGGCCTCCGTGCACTCCATGATCATATGCAAGGTCACCATCACTGGCTTCGACCTCAGCAACTACCACGACTGCCTCAAGTAGAACAAAACCATCGAGGTTATGTATGCACAGTGCATGGAGGTGGGCAAGGACAAGTGTCTGCCCCTGTACTACAAGCAGCTGGTGTTGCACCTGCAGCACTCCCTCAAGCTCATCCTTTGATTTCCTGGGCATTGCCTGGAGTGATACTTTTTTGCACCTGCGAGGACCACATTGACAAGCTTGTTGTGTCTTCTCTGTCCCAACACCAGTCATCAAGCCAG
>NW_007108318.1:0-644 GCF_000164805.1 Carlito syrichta
CCATAGTTTTCCAGTACCGTCAGTCATTTTCTTATAGTATTACATTGGATGTTCAAGGTTCATTATATGAGTGAGAACATGTGATACTCGGATCTTTGTTTCTGTGAGAAGTCACTCAGTATTATAGACTCTAGTTCCATCCAGGTTGCTGCAAAATTCATGATTTTGTTCTTTTTTATGACTGCATAGTATTCCATCGTGTATATGTACCACGTTTTTTTAATCCAGTCCTCTTTTGATGGGCAGCATGGTTGGTTCCAGGTTCTTGCTATTGTGAACAATGCTGCGATAAACTTACGTGTGCAGGTATCTTTTTTATAGAGTGATTTGAATTCTTCAGGGTATATTTCCAGTAGGAAGATTGCAGGGTCGTATGGAAGGTCGATTTTTAGAGCTTTTAGGAATCGCCACACTGCTTTCCACAGAGGTTGCACTAGTTTACACTCCCACCAACAGTGTAGAAGTGTTCCCTTTTCACCACACCCTCTCCAGCAGCTGTTATTTTCTGAGTTGTTGATAATTGCCATTCTGACTGGAGTTAGGTGGTATCTCAGTGTGGTTTTGATTTGCATCTCCCTGATGATTGGTGAGGTTGAACATTTCTTCATGTGTTTGTTGACTGCTCGGATGTCTTCTTTTGTGAA
>NW_007108319.1:0-839 GCF_000164805.1 Carlito syrichta
CCATTTTTATTTTAGATTCAGGAGGTACATGTGCATGCTTTGTTACATAGACATATCGTAGAGTGGTGGGGGTGGGGTCTCAGGTGGTCCATTCCCCAGAGAGTGAACATTGTACCCAATAAGTAATTTCTGATTCCCAATCCCTTTCCCCACCTCAAAATTTAAAATGTGAAAGTCAAACAACTAAAACTATTTTAAGAAATAATGCATATAAAGCATGAATATATTGTTAGCTAGACTTCAGCCTTAATAGTGGAATACTTTAAATAAATTGCATGTAAACTGAATTTTTGTAAAGTGAATTTTAAATTAAGTTGTATTTTGAATCATTAAAGGAAATTGTTATTTCAATAAATAGGATTATTTACTAAGAACTGAACTCTCCAAGTACAGATATAAAACATTGGATTTACTTAAGACAGGGCATGCATGTGTTATTAGTAAAGCACAGATGATATGTAATATTGTGATCAATTTGTTTTTTGTTTTCATGTCCCAGCTATATCGATAATTCTGGAACCTTAGGTTGGAGGAAATGGGTAATGGGATTCCTCCTCAATTTTACCTGTGTTGTATGAGATGGCCATTTGTATACAAAGCAAAAGTTGATAGAGAAGCCAAAGAAAAGGAGATATAAACCAGCAGTACTAAGATTATTCTTGCAAATGATTTTAAAGATATTTCCATCTAAGTTGTATGTAGCTTAGACAAACTATTTTATGAAAATGACCTCCTGCCATTTGTTTGCTAAACTCTGATGTGTCCATGTGCCCTTTGAGCTATGGCCTCTGTGTATTCCTAAGCTTTAAGCTTTGCCCCCCTCCTCTACCTTGGAAAGG
>NW_007108320.1:0-1375 GCF_000164805.1 Carlito syrichta
CGAGGTAAGTCAGGATAGTTCTTTAATTCATTTTACCTAAATGCACACTCTATACCAGATCTAACAGATAGTTCCTGTTCCAGTTCCAGTTTATAGTTTCCTCTCTTCAGAGGTTACTCTTTCATTAAATTGTGAGTGAAAGTAAAATTTAAGCCTAAATTTTTCTGATTCCAAAGTTTTAGGTTTTATATTGCATTCTGCTATACTACCTGAAACAAAAGATTTTAAAAATCCATGAATTTTTATATTCCATATTGTTGATCAATAATGAGCTATTAATAAATTATATTTCCTTATTTATCATAATATAGAATATATTTCTTGGAAGGCTATTATACAGACACACGTTGCTAGTCTCCAGAGGTATAAATTGCATGTGAAAAAGACACAAAAACTTTGACTTATTGGCACTTGTAGTCTAGAGTAATAGACATTAACCAAAAAACCATGCAAAATAAATTTATAATTACAAACTGTAATTACTGTCCTGAAACTAATTTATGAAGTGCTATAGAATGAGGGCTTCTAAAGAAATCAAGACATCAGAGAAGACATTCCTGAGAAAGCAACATTTGTGAAGAAATTTGGTAGAAGTTAATATATTATTACACAAGGTTTTTCCTTCTAAAGTCATTTTTAAACTAACCTATTAGTTACATTAAAAAGAGACCTCATCTCTACAACAAATCAAAGTTAGCTGGGTGTGTAGCGCGTGCCTGTGATTCCGGCTTCTCGGAAGGCTGAAGCAGAAGGATCGACAGAGCCCAGCAGGTCGAGGCTGCGGTGGCCGGGAGCGGCTGCACTCCAGTCTGGGCGACAGAGTGAGACTCCAAATCAAATAATAATAATAATAATAATTTTAAATAATAAGACATTTTCATACTAAAAAAAGTGATAGAAATAAAATATTAACTAAATGATAAATAAGATTTTAGTTTCATAAGGTGCCACTAATTCAAATCATTTTAAGAAATTGTTTTCCATTGGCAGTAGTGATATATTGCCAGGGTAGGGGGAAAGGGACACAATATCAATAAAGGTATCTGATCTCAAACCAGGTGAAGTGGGAATCAAAGGGAGGCTCAAACTTTACCTCTATGATGATCACTTGTAAGCCAAATCCTGAATTGTACTTCACATCTTTAAAATTTTTTAAAGAAGGAAATTATTTTGCCATACACAAAATCAGTCTTTTGCAGGGACTTGGGGTGGAGACAGCAGGAGGTAACTGCTAATGGGTACTGGAATTCTTTGGGAGAGGGAAAAATTGTTCTTAAATTAGTGTGTTTATTATTCAACTTGTGAATATCCTAAAAATCACTCAATTATTTACTTTAGAAGGGTGAATGTTATGCATGTGAATTAGATCCCAATG
>NW_007108321.1:0-1217 GCF_000164805.1 Carlito syrichta
TTAGTGATTAACAGGATAACAGATCAGGCGAGAAATGATAAGTAATCCCACGATGAAATGAAGAGAGGATGTAAAGGTGATTGCCACTCCAGCTATCATTAACTCCATTGAAAGTAAAAAGGCCTTTTGTCATTTCTTCACTGGGCAATAGGTCCAATTGTCTAAAATCCTTGCGTAGAATTCAGACACACACTAGAGCAGGACCCTTCAGGCAAACTCTGATGATCACTTTTGACAAATGTTCTCCTTGAGCATAATGTAGTTACTCCAATGCTTTTAGAAATGACTACACTTACACTCAAACAGTCTTTACAAAGTGAAACCCAAACACATCCCGGTCCCCACCCGACACACACACCCAGCCACACACACTCTCTGTGTGCAGTCAGGTTTCTTTTAGCCAATCTAAAACAGAGTGTAAGTTGGTAAATAAATATTTAATTCATGCAACCAAAACCGTGAAAGACCGAGCTCCAAATACAAAGTTTTGCATTCCTGAGATACACTATATAGATTAAAAAATCCACTTACAGCTATCCTTTAACGAAAGAAAATGGAAAACAAAAGAATTATTCACATGTATGCCTGCATTGAACGAAAGCCACTTACAACCTTCTGCCACCCAGCATTACTCTAGAAACGTTATTTCCATGATTAAATCCAAAGGTTTAAGAAAAGTAAAAGTAGCAGGCGCGGTGGCTCAGCCTGTAATCCCAGAACTTTGGGAGGCTGTGGTGAGCTGATTGCCTGAGCCCGCGGGTTCGAGACCTGCCTGTCAACGTGGTGAGACCTCATCTCTACAATTAAAAAAAATGAGTTAGGCGTGGTAGCGGGTACCTGTAGTTCCAGCTACTTGGAAGGCTGAGGCTGAATGATCGCCGGAACCAAGCAGGTTGAGGATGAAGTGTTCAGGAGTGACCACTGCACTCCAGTCTGGGTGACAGAGCGAGACTCCAACTAAAAAAAAAAAGAAAGAAAAACAGAAAACTAAAAGTAGTCAAGTAGAACTGCCCAGGAAGCCAACAGTACCAGCTAGCTGTAATCTCTTTCAATGTTGCCACTGCAATCAAGTGACACTGTCGCAATTTCCCTGAGCGCGTGTGCGCGCGCGCACGCACACACACACACACACCCGAAAAACATGCTCTAGGAAATGCACACACATGTCGGGAATGTACACATCAACATTGAGCCGAGAACAATGCCTACAGACAGCA
>NW_007108322.1:0-869 GCF_000164805.1 Carlito syrichta
CAGAAATGATGAATATCTTTGATGGACTCATTAGTAAACTGAATATGTCTGAAGAAAGAATATCTGAGCTTGAGAATATGACAATAGAAACTTCCAAAATAGTAAAGGGAAGAGAAAAAGAACTACAGAAATCAGAATGAGGGAACAGTATTAGAAAAGGAATAAGTGAAGGTAAAATAAAAACTTTTATTTTTGTTCTTAATTGATCTGACAGATAATTTACTCAAAGTAATAATAGTAATAATGAATTAGATTGTGCATACTTATGTACATGTGCTTATGTGGAAATAACATGAGTGATAGTAAGGATACAAGGAACAGGAAGGAGGAATTGGAATTCTTTTGATATCATAAAGTTTGTTGACTATGCACAAAATAGTAAAGTGTTGTCTTAATGTGGACTTGTAAAGGTGTACTGCAATCTCTAGGGGAATCAATTTTTTGAAAGTTAAAAGAAAGGAGAGAAAATAGAGTCATACAAAATGCCCAGTTAAAACCACAGAAGGTAGAAGAATAATGGAACATTAGAAGACGGATCAAGAACAAGGGTAGAAAATAGGAAACACTAAAAATATTGTAAATGTTGATACAACTATATTAACAATCATTTTAAATATTGATGATCTAAGTATAACAAAGACAAACATTGTCTAAGTGAAAATAAAAAACAATGTTACCTACTATGTGTTCAATAAATTTTATTAAGTATTAAGATACACATAGATTAAAAGAAAGGGATGAAGGACAATATACCATACTAACACTAATCAAAAGAAAGAAAGAGTGAGTAGCTATATTAATTTCAGACAGAGTAGACTTCAGAGCAAGCGAAGTTATCCGGGACAAAGAGGAATATTTCACAATGATAA
>NW_007108323.1:0-1244 GCF_000164805.1 Carlito syrichta
TTCTTTATGCAAAAGACGGATATGTGAGGACCAAGAAGAAAAATGAACTGGGAAACAATTCATTTGGCACAGAATGGAGAGTGGATTTTTTTCTTAGTTGGAAGAGTTTTCTAATAATGCCAGCACAGTTATTACTTGTTTTAGTTTTGTATCAATCAATAATTACCTTTCACAGAAGAGATAGTAAAAAAGCAGTTGTTTACTGAATGTGTGTCTTTGTTAGTAATCAATTCCTTAGATGGTGTGTTATTGATATTCCTGCTATTGGTAAGGAAGCTGAGGCTGAGAGATAGTAACTTGCTCATTTCACTACTAAATAAATGGAACCCTAGTCAGCCTGACTCCCAAACCCATATGTGTTATTTAACTTTGAAATATTACTTAAGAAATAAATCACGATGATAATAAGTGGAATGTAATGTCCTGGACTTCAGTTTGTCAAGTACATTTAATACATTAACTTTGGCCGGGCTCGGTGGCTCAGCCTGACATCCCAGCACTTTGGGAGGACAAAGTGAGTGGACTGTCTGAGCCCGTGGGTTCGAGACCCACCCGGGCAACCTGGCAAGACCTTGTCTCTACAATAAATAAAAAATTAGCCGGGCGTGGTAACACGTGCCTGTAGTTCTGGCTACTTAGATGGCTGAGGTGGAAGGATCGCTGGAGCCCAGCAGATTGAGGCTGTGGTGGCCGGGAGCGTGCCACTGCACTCCGGTCTGGGCTACAGAGTGAGACTCCAACTCAAAAAAAAAAATACACTCACTTAAATGCAAACACAGGAATACTATTGCTTCTGAGAGACTAATAATACCTATGATGCAAGGAACATTTATTGAGCACACATGGCATCCTTAATTTTTCTGAACCCTCATCAAGTTTTTATTTATTTAATCTTCATAACAACTTTATGAAATAGGTACAGTTATCATCCCTTTGTTGCAGATAAGTAAAGGGTAGTTAACCTGCCCAGTGTCATGTTGCTGTGTGAGCTGGAACTGGAACTTGAACCCAGGAAGTCTTGGGTGTAGCTTTCCTGATACATAAATCTAAAACCTGGTCAGTACACCCAAAGCAAGAGAGTCACTGGTTCTACCAATCTGGTAGCTTTTTTTTTTTTACTATGATTACTGCTTGGGAGAAGAAAAAAAATTGTCATTGAAATTTCACTAGAGATTTAAACATTAAATCAAGAGTTTGAAACATGACTAGTTTTAAGCCAGTTGAGTTTATCTACA
Source organism: Carlito syrichta (assembly GCF_000164805.1). Lineage (NCBI taxonomy): Eukaryota > Metazoa > Chordata > Mammalia > Primates > Tarsiidae > Carlito > Carlito syrichta. The sequence continues at coordinate 1,236 of NW_007108323.1, forward strand.
TTAACTCAG
>NW_007108324.1:0-796 GCF_000164805.1 Carlito syrichta
ATAAAAGCCTTCTTTAGTTCTTTTCAGTAAACCGAAAAGGATTTTCCCCCTGATTTCCATCCAGTGGCGTCATTAGTGTTTACTTCACTCTGTGTCTTGCGATCATAGGATTACCTAAGCCATTTTCATAATTGTAACCTCTTTAGGTAATCAGCGGGCACCAACATTCCCTTGAAGAGTGAAGGCTCATCATTCACTCAATCTTTGACTCAGCAAATAGTTTTGTGTAAAATAAAGCAGAGGATCCAAAGCAGAAGGATGGTCAGTGCCCTGCCCTTCAGCCTGCAACAGATGGGGAGCCCAACTCAAAAAAACAAAACAAAACAAAACAAAGCAGAAAGAAAGAGGAAGAAAAGAGAGAGGGAGGAAAAAAGAGCCTAGGGCCTGATGGCTTCACAGCTGAATTTGTCCAAGCAGGTGAAAAGCAAATATAAGTTTCATTTAAACTCTTCACCAAAATCGAAGAGGCAGAAATAATTCCCAACTGACTACATGAGCCCTGAACTACTCTGATAGCAAAACAAGACAGACACACGCAAAGTAAAAACAAAGAATACCACAGACCAATATCACTGATGTACACAGGCATGACAAAGTCTTAGCGAAAACCAAGTTAAACAGAACACTGCTTTTGTGCCTATTGTTAGAAATAGCAATTGAGGTGATTTTGGCCTTTTCTATATTCATTAGTAAAGGGGTATAAGTTTCTTCATTATATTCTCTAAGTTTGCAATCATATAACCTTAAGTTTTTACTGGAGGAAGCATACCAAAATCATAATAAAATTGTTCTTTTT
>NW_007108325.1:0-792 GCF_000164805.1 Carlito syrichta
CCCTTGCCCTATTCCACAGAAGAGTGAACTCTGCTGCATCTCTCATCCCCACCTCCCAATGAAAAAGCATTATCAGCCGAGCTCGGTGGCTCAGCCTGTAATCCCGTGCCTTGGGAGGCTGAGGTGAGTGGATTGCCTGAGCCCACGGGTTCGAGACCCGCCTGGGCAACTTGGCGAGACCTCATCTCTACAATAAATAAAAAAATCAGACAGGCTTGGTAGTGCGCGCCTGTAATTCTGGCTACTTGGAAGGCTGAGGCAGAAGGATCGCCGCAGCCCAGTGGGTCGAGGCTGCAGTGGGTGGAAGCGGCCACTGCACTCCAGTCTGGGCGACAGAGTGACATTCCAACTCAAAAAAAAAGAAAGCAAAAAGAAAAAGAAAAAGCATTGTCTATTTGTTTGGCACAGTTTCTATTGACAACCATCTTGTAACAAGGTGAGGGTCAATCGGAAACCAAGAAGGGAAGGGCCCAGGAGAAGAGCCCTAGCTCCTGATTGTCCTACGCCTAGAGCCCAACCTACCCATGGAGTTCCAGAAGTGTGAGGTGATAAGTATTGTTCAAGCCCATTTGAATCAGATTTCTCTTCCTTGTAAGCAAAGACATCCTAACAAATACACTGATTTTTGTGTGCAACTAAGTCCCAGCAGAGTCTTCTCTCCTTTGACAGTCATGAAGAAGATGCATTTAACATTTTGTGAGTTAATTTTTTTAGTCTTATAATTTAATATATGTTTATTTTGTTCTTGTTTAAAGTGTATAACCAGGCCAGGCTCAGCCTGTAAGCCCAGTA
>NW_007108326.1:0-1356 GCF_000164805.1 Carlito syrichta
AAGTCCAGTTCCCATATTGGAACCTTAGCTGTTACAGCGGGATGAGATGGTATATATGGTCTCTTTCTCCTGTAGGGTAAACATTTATATTGCCATTTGCATTTTCATAGCAGCAATAAGACCCACAAGATTAAAACTGAATGCCTCATCTCTTTCCCAAGTCCTGCTCCCTGCAAGTCTTCTTCTTTCTTTAATCTGTCAGTAAATCCACCACCAGATTCACAGTGGTTCAAGTTGCACACTTCCTGTTCATCGTTAATGTCTTTGTCTCTTTTCTTTGATTCTTTAAATCTTTGTCTTTAAATATTACCCTTACATCCATTTTCACTGTCATTTATCTTAATTCAGACTATATATGGGTGAGGGAGATGATATAGATTAATAATGGACCTAAAATGCAGATTTTTAAGCCAGTCTCGGTGGCTCAGCCTGTAATCCCGTGCCTTTGGGAGGCTGAGGTGAGTGGATTGCCTGAGCCCGCGGATTTGAGACCCGCCTGGGCAGGCGAGACCTCATCTCTACAATAAATAAAAAAAAAATTAGTCGGGAGTGGTAGTGTGCACCTGTAGTTCCAGCTACTTGGAAGGTTGAGGTGGAAGGATCACGGAGCCCAGCAGGTAAGGCTGCGGTGACCGGGAGCGGCCCCTGCACTCCCTTCTGGGCAACAGAGTGAGACTCCAACTCAAAAAAAAAAAAAGGCAGATTTTTATATGAGTCCAAATTCTGTCCCTTTTTTTTTTATTTGACCTTGGGCAAGTTAGTTAGCATCTTTCCATTTTAATGCCATTGACTTTTTAAAAAAGGAACAATAATAATAATGTCTACCTTAAAGAGTGGTTGGAATATTTAAATAAGATAATATGTAGAGTGCAATTAGTACAGTGTCTGACATCATAAGATATCAGGTAACGTTAGCATCTGATAGTTTCCATCTTCTCATCCAATTACTGCAATGCTTTTGTAATTTGTTTCACTGACTCTAGGCTTGCCTCCATTTAGAATCATTCCTATTGCATCTAAACCCACTTATTTAAGGTAAAACTGGTTCATGGTGCCCCCTTGAATCTGAATGTGTCCCTGAAGGGAAAAGATGGCATTATCTTAAAGGAATGATTGTAGAAAGTTGGGACACAGTATAAGAAAAGATCAAGAGACAGTGAGGCAAACCAGTGTTGATAACACCAGGAAGTTGTTACCATCCTTAGAGTTGAAAGACCAAGAAGAGTAAAAATGGTACTGCAATGATGTGGGCAGTGATTGTAAGTGAACGCAGCCTGGCAGACACCAGGACCTTGGATAGAAGAACATAGCCATTCATCCTTGCAAAGGATAAGCCAGGGTCATCAGTATTCAACT
>NW_007108327.1:0-768 GCF_000164805.1 Carlito syrichta
GGAACTCTGACTCCACCACCTTAATCTTGTCAATTGCCATCCCCCACTCTGCAGAAAATGACTATATTGGATATTAAGAAACAAGAAATCTAGTCCTAGCTCCACTACAGACTAGTTGTGTGGTGTTGGACAATACCAACAATGGATTCAAGCAAGACATTTGAAATTGTGTAACAACTGAAATTCACTCATGTGAATCTCCAAGTTGGAGTTTCAAGTGATTTATCTGAAGATAGGTGATGATGATAGATGATATAAGATAGACAGATAGACACACAAATATATAAATGTTTATGTATCATATATTTACCCTAAATATTAAACTCTTAACCACTGAAATTTTTTTTTTTGAGTTGGTGTCTCACTCCATCATCCAGGCTGGAGGGCAGTGGCATGCTCACAGCAACACCAGCATTGACCTGGTGGACTCCAGTGATCCTTCTGCCTCAGCCTTCCAAGTAGCGGGAACTACAGGTGCATGCTACCATGCCCAGCTAATTTTTGCTTTATTGTAGAGATGAGGTCTTGCCAAGTTGCCCAGCTGAGTCTCAAACCCGTGGTCTCAGGCAATTCACTCACCTCAGCCTCCCAAAGTGGTGGGATTGCAGTCTGAGCCACTGAACCCAGACTGAAATTTCTTAATGGCTCTCCCCAGTACCTACTAGTGAGTCATCCTCATTCATTTGTCATGCAAGGTCTTTTATGATATGACCTCAGCCTCTCTCATCATTTAATGACTCATTTTCTCTCTACATTTCCAATGTTTTA
>NW_007108328.1:0-764 GCF_000164805.1 Carlito syrichta
TTTTCTTCCTTTAAGGAGAATTGTAAATTAATTTTTTTAAAAGGATATATCTGTACAGTGTGCCTCGGGAATGCAAAACATTACATTTGAAACTCGGTCTTTCAGAATTTTGGTTGCATGATTTAAATATTTATTCACCAACTTACTCTCTGTTATAAATTGGCCAAAAGAAACCTGATTGCACACAAAGAGGGTTGAAGGTCATGTGGTTGGGTGTGTGCAGCAGGGGGATGAACCAGGATGTGTTTTGGGTTTCACTTTGTAAAGATTGTTTTACTGTAAGTGTAGTCATTTTAAAAACAATTGGAGCAACTACATTATGCTCAAGCAGAATATTTGTCTAAAGTGGTCATCAGATTTTGCCTGAAGGGCATTGCTCTCATATGTGTATGAATCCTACCAAAGGATTTTAGATAATTGGCCCTATTGCCCAGTGAGGAAGTGACAAAAGGCCTTTTCAATTGCAATGCAGTTATCGATAGCTGGAGTGGCCAGGCCTCTTTACAACATGTCTTCATTTCATAGTGGGATAAGTTATCATTACTCCCCTTATCTGTGATCCTATTAATCACTAAATTTCTCTTTCTGTGGATGAATGAGTATGTGATAGAGATTCTCCAATGAACTGCCTCTTGGAGAGGAAACTTTGTTGTGAAGAATGTGTGAGAAGTAAACAGTAAGTGTTAAGCAAAGTCATATATAAGTAAACAGTAAGTGTTAACCTTTGCTTATTTGATGTTTATCACTGAGGTTTCTCTGGAGTG
>NW_007108329.1:0-833 GCF_000164805.1 Carlito syrichta
CATTTCATTTTTTTGGGGAGGGGCGAAAGGAGGGATGGGGGAAGGAATATATAAATGTGAACACAAAAAGTAATGCACGTATATGTGAATCTGAGTATGCATATGATTTATTATGTGTTACTAAGCCAATCACATACATCATATTATTTAATTATAAAATAATCCTATGAGGAAGGCATTTATCAACAATATTTTAGAGATGTGAAAAATGACTTGAAAGGACAGACTGAGAGCACGAAAATGTATTTTGTTTCTTGCAATGAGAAAATAAAGGCAGTATCTCAGTGTGGTTTTGATTTGCATCTCCCTGATGATCAGTGAGGTTGAACATTTCTTCATGTGTTTGTTGGCTGCTCGGATGTCTTCTTTTGTGAAGTGTCCGTTCATATCTTTTGTCCATTTTATAATGGGGTTGTTTGTTTTCTTCTTTTCAGTACGTTTCAGTTCCTTGTAGATCCAGGATGTTAAGCCTTTGTCAGACCTAGATTTGGCAAATACTTTTTCCCAGTCTGTAGGCTGTCTCCCTGCTCTCTTGATGGTTTCTTTGGCTTATGCAGAAGCCTGTCCCAGTTTAATAAGGTCCCATTTGTCTATCTTCTCTCTTATGTACTGTGGGTTATGGGTTTTGTACAGGAATTGGATGCCAGTTCCAGAAAAAAAACAGCTGCTGGAGAGGGTGTGGTGAAAAGGGAACACTTCTGCACTGTTGGTGGGAGTGTAAACTAGCGCAACCTCTGTGGAAGGCAGTGTGGTGATTCCTAAAAGCTCTAAAATTGACCTTCCATATGACCCTGTATCCCCCTACTGGGAATATACCCTGAGACACAAATCAC
>NW_007108330.1:0-886 GCF_000164805.1 Carlito syrichta
TCTAAAGAATTCCCTGCGTACAAACCGAACAGGGAATATTTCATGTTTTTGTCCGTGCAAATGGAAAGGTCTCCAAATATATATTAGAAAGAACATTTATATGAATATTACCTCATGACCATCAGTATTTGGGCTATACTAGACTTGTAGTAATGCCTGCTCTGGAGGACAAGAGGTAGAGAAGTCAAGAGGTAGAGAGTGCCAGATTTTTTCTAAGAAACATGAAAACTCAATTATATATCTAAAGAAAGTCCAAAATTTCTCAAAATAAATCCTACAATTAAATTAAATCTAACATCTAATCAAAAATCACCTGCGTTTCAAAAAATCAGACACATATGATCTATAGAGAGGACAAAAATCAATAAACAGCTTTAGAAATTATACAGAAAAGTTGGAACTAGTAGATAATGCTAGCAGATAAAATTTTCTTTCTCATTGGTCTCTTATGCTTTCACATATCTTGTAAGGCACACTGGTTTTTGTTGTTTTCAACAATGTTTCTATAGACAACAGCTTTGGTGATACAGACTTTTCCTCCCTAAGTAGCAAATAATAAGTCTGTTTATAGCTTTAAAATAAAGAGACAGTGTCTCACTCCAGAACAAAATGCAGAAATCCTAAATGCCTAGTATATTTTTTTAAATGTCTCACTCTAAGGCAGAGCAGATGGGCTTACTGTCCATTATAAGAGATTCAAGTTTTCTAATTCAAGGTTTATCTCCTGTAGATCAACATATTTTGTGTTTTATAGACAGGGTCTCATTTTGTTGCCCTGTCTGGCTTGCAGTCGTGGTTTCATTCTCAGATTCTTGGGCTCAACGATCCTCCTTTCTCAGCTTCCTGAACAGCTAGAGGTGCCAGTGTGTTCCAGGCATGGGATCTT
>NW_007108331.1:0-1000 GCF_000164805.1 Carlito syrichta
CCCACATTCGATAGTTTCCCGCCACTGTCAATCCTTTTCTTATAGTATTACTATAGATGCTCAAGGTCCACTTATGAATGAGAACATGTGATAATCAGATCTTTGTCTCCGTGAGAGATCAATCAGTATTATAGACTATTTCCATCCAGATTGCTGCGAAGTTCATGATTTTGTTCTTTTTTATGGCTGCGTAGTATTCTGTTGTGCATATATACCACATTTTTAAAAAATGCAGTCTTCATTTGATGGACAGCATAGTTGATTCCTGGTTCTTGCTATTGTGAACAATGCTGCGATAAACATACGTGTGCAGGTATCTTTTTCATAGATTGATTTGAGTTCCCCAGGATATATTCCCAGTAGGGGGATTGCGGGATCCTATGGGAGGTCAACATTTAGAGCTTTTAGGAATCGCCACACTTCTTTCCACAGAGGTTGCCCTAGTTTACACTCCCACCAACAGTGTAGGGTTTTCATTGTACAGGTCTTTCTCATACCTGGTTAGGAAGATGCCAAGGTATTTCATTTTTTGCGTGGCTATTGTGAATGGGATTGTGCTTTTTGTTTGGGTCTGTTTGTTTATTATTGGTAAAAAGAAGTGCAATTGTCTTTCCCACATTTGTTTTATACCCTGAGACTTTACCAAAGTTCTTTATCTGTACAAGGAGGCTTTTGACAGATTCTCTTGAGTTTTCAAGGTACACAATCATGTCGTCTGCAAAGAGAGATAAATTGACTTCCTCTTTTCCTATTTGGATATCCCTGATTGCCTACTCTTTTATGATAGCTCTAGCCAAGACTTCTGATACTATATTGAACAGGAGGGGAGAGAGCGGGCATCCTTGTCTTGTTCCAGTTTTCAGGGGAAATGGTTCCAATTTTTGTCTACTTAGGAGTATGTTAGCTGTGGGTTTCTTGTAGATGGTTTTTACTATTTTCAGCTATGTTCTATGTATGCTGCGATGTTCGAGGGTTTTTATCAAGAAAGGGTGCTGGATTT
>NW_007108332.1:0-909 GCF_000164805.1 Carlito syrichta
GCATGCCAGGAATGAAGCTACTAGTCATGATGGATGATTTTTGAGATGTATTGCTGAATCCGGTTTGCTAGGATCTTGTTGAGAATTTTCATCTATGTTCATCAAAGATATTGGCCTGTAGTTCTCTTTCTTTGTTGGATCTTTACCTGGCTTGGGTATCAATGTGATGTTGGCTTCGTAAAATGATTTGGGGAGAGTTCCATCTTTTTCAATTGCCTGGAATACCTTCAGTAGGATTGGTATCAGCTCCTCCTTAAATGTCTTGTAGAATTCTGCTGGAAAGCCATCTGGACCAGGGCTTTTTTTTGTAGGAAGTTTTCTTATTACGTGGTCGATTTCCTTGATTGTTATTGGTTTATTTAGGGTCTCAATTTCTTCTTGTTCCAACCTAGGTAGGTTGTGTGATGTCAGAAAGTCTTCCATTTCCTTCTGGTTTTCAAGTTTGTTTCCATACAAGTGTACGTAGTAGTCTCTAATGATCTTTTGTATTTCTTCAGGGTCAGATGTGACTTCATCTTTTGTGTTTCTGATTATGCTTATTTGGTTTTTTTCTCGTTTTTTCTTGGTCAGTCTAGCTAGGGGACCATCAATCTTGTTTACCCTTTCGAAGAACCAGCTTTTTGTTTCATTGATTTTTTGTATTATCTTTTTGTCTTCTATGTCCTGGATTTGGGCTTTTATTTTGGTGATCTGGATTCTTCTGCTGAAATTAGGGTTTTTGTGGTCTTGCTTTTCCAGCTTCTTTAGGTGGCTTGTTAGGTTGTCAATTTCTGTTCCTTCCATTTTCCTCATGTGTGTGTGTAGGGATATAAATTCCCCTCTTATTACAGTTTTAAGGGCATCCCAGAGATTTGGTAGATGTTTCTTCATTTTCATTGTTTCCAGGTATCTTTTGATCCCTGATTTGAT
>NW_007108333.1:0-1180 GCF_000164805.1 Carlito syrichta
CATGGTCAGTCTAGCTAGGGGACCATCAATCTTGTTTACCCTTTCGAAGAACCAGCTTTTTGTTTCATTGATTTTTTGTATTATCTTTTTGTCTTCTATGTCCTGGATTTGGGCTTTTATTTTGGTGATCTGGATTCTTCTGCTGAAATTAGGGTTTTTGTGGTCTTGCTTTTCCAGCTTCTTTAGGTGGCTTGTTAGGTTGTCAATTTCTGTTCCTTCCATTTTCCTCATGTGTGTTTGTAGGGATATAAATTCCCCTCTTATTACAGCTTTTAAGGCATCCCAGAGATTTTGGTAAGATGTTTCTTTATTTTCATTTGTTTCCAGGTATCTTTTGATCTCTATTTTGATGTCATCATTGACCCAGGAGTTATTTAGCATCATGCTGTTTAGTGTCCATGTCTTTGTGGGTTTTGGGGGGACTTTGTTGGTGTCAATGTTTATTTTTATTCCACTGTGGTCCGAAAAAGGTGCATGGCAGAAATTTCAGTCCTTTTAACTTTGCTTATACTTGATTTGTGTCCAATTATGTGGTCGATCTTAGAATATGTTCCATGTGGTGATGAGTAGAATGTGTATTCTGTGGTCTTTGGATGGAGTGTTCTGTAGGTATCAATTAAGTCCATTTGGTCCAAGTTACATTGAGGTTCCGGATCTCCTTGCTGATTTTTTGTCCTGATGATCTGTCTAGGGTTGTGAGTGGGGTATTAAAGTCCCCAGTTATTATGGTGTTAGAATCAATGTCTTTCTTTAGTTTTCCTAGAAGTTGCTTTATGAATGTTGGTGCGCCTATGTTGGGTGCATATATGTTTAGGATACATATTTCTTGTTGATGGAGTGAACCTTTTATCATTATGTATTGGCCCTCTGTATCTTTTTTAATTTTTGATAGCTTAAATGGTATTTTGTCTGAAATTATGATCGCGACTCCTCCTTTCTTTTGTGTTCCATTCGCCTGAAAATTTGTTTCCCATCCTCTTACTTTGAGTCTGTGTATGTCCTTTCTAGTGAGATGGGTCTCTTGAAGGCAGTATATTGTTGCCTGGTGATATTTTATCCATTTTGTCATTCTATGTCTTTTCAGTGGTGCGTTTAGTCCATTCGCATTCAGACTAATTATTGAAATGTGAGAGTTCATCCCTATCATGGAGTTCTTATTGAGTTATTGTTCTTCCACTTG
>NW_007108334.1:0-567 GCF_000164805.1 Carlito syrichta
AAATGTTGTATGAGTACTTGAAGTATGGTTTCACTAAGTGCCTGTCACTTTTGCACCATGATAAAGTTGGAGAATTGTTATAATGGACAATTTTAAGTTAGGGATCATTTGTACTTACAGTCCTGTGTATCCTTCACCCAGCTTCCCTTAATGGTAGCATTTTATCTGACTAACTGTAGGTCAGTACCAAAGCAAGGAAACTGACATGAGTGTAGTAGGGTTAACTAGACTACAGAACTTATTCAATTTTTTCACCATTTAAATTGTGTGTGTGTGCATGTGTGTGTGGTCCTGTGCAATTTTATCACATGTGTATATTTGATTAGGTACCACCACAGCCAAGATTCAGAACTGATTCATCACCAGGATCTCCCTACATTAATATTTGTATCTCACTCCTCCAATCCCCCGTCCCTTGGCAACCAAAGTATTTTCTCCATTCCTAAAGTGACTATAGTTTTGTCATCTTAAGAGTGTTTATATAAATTGAATCAAATGGCATATTCCCTTCTAAAATTTTTTTTTATTTTAGATTTGGGGTTTATTTATTTATTTTACACACAAATG
>NW_007108335.1:0-475 GCF_000164805.1 Carlito syrichta
CAAGCAGTAGGAAGAAAACAGTGAAAATAAAAGCAAGGAAAGAATGAAATTAAAAACAGAAAAACAATAGAGAAAACCAATTAAACTAGTTGGTACTTCATTAAAGTCAATAAATTGACAAAAACTCTAACGAGATCAACAAGAAAAAAGGAGAAGACACAAATTGCACATATAAACTTGACAAGTAAATGAAACAAGCCAACAAGCCAAGAAATACAAACTACCACAACTGGCCTAATATTACCCAGGTAATTTGAATAATTTGCTACAACTATGAAAGAAATTGAGTGTATAATTTTTAAATTTTCAGTTTTGTAAGAAAAAGAAATTTCCAGACCCAGATAGTTTCACTAGAGAATTCTGGAAAACATTTTTTTTTTTTGAGTTGGAGTCTGACTCGGTCGCCCAGACTGGAGTGCAGTGGCCGCTCCCGGCCACTGCAGCCTCAACCTGCTGGGCTCTGGCGATCCTTCTG
>NW_007108336.1:0-1279 GCF_000164805.1 Carlito syrichta
GGCATAGAGATAGATAAGATGTATCCAGGTAAAAAAAAAAAAGAAAGTCAAATTATGTCTCTTCACAGAGATACGGTTGTTTCTATATTTAGAGAACTGTAAGGACATCCCTAAATTACTCCTAGACTTAATATGAGACCTCGGTGAACTCCCAGGATACAAAATCGATGTTCAAAAATTAATAGCATGTCTATATGCCAACAGCGTTCGAGCTCGGATCCAAATCGAGAACACAATCCCAGCTGGGCTCGGTGGTTCAGCCTGTAATCCCACGCTTTGGGAGGTGTAGGTGAGTGGATTACCCGAGCCCGCGGGTTCGAGACCTGCCTGGGCAACTCGGGGAGATCTCATCTCTACAATACATCGAAGACTTAGCCGGGCGTGGTAGTGCGTGCTCGTAGTTCCAGCTACTTGGAAGGCTGAGGCCGAAGGCTCGCCAGAGCCCAGCAGGTCGAGGTTGCGGTGGCGGGGAGCGTGCCTCTGCACTCCAGTCTGGGCGACTGAGTGATGCTCCAACTGAATCCAAAAAAGAACACGCTCCCTTTTACAACAAAGACGCACACACACACAACTTGAAATAATTTTATATAAGGAGATGATGCATGTCTACAGAGAGAAATACAAAATGTTGTTGAAAAAAATGAAAGAGATACAGACAAATTGAAGACCTCCCAAGTTCATGAATCGGAAGAATCGACATCACCGAAATGTTTGTACTGCCTAAGCGATCTGAAGATTCAATGCAATTTCTATCAACCCACGAGTTCCACTTTTTACAGAGTTAGAAAAAACAGTTCTGAAATTTACCTTAAAGCAAAAAAGAGCCCAAATAACCAAAGACTTTATCATAAAAAGATTTTTAGGGAAGGAGAACCACTATCTTAGAATTAACTCCCTATTGTCAAAAGTCAGACATTTCCTGACTTTTAATGATGTTGGCTCTTTCTGCAAAAGTGTTATTTTTGAAAACTGCGCTCACATGTTAATTGCTACACATTTCACAATCGCACAGATGTAGAATCACCTAAATGTCCAGAAGCCGATCGACGGATAGTACGGATGTGTTATATAGATGTCGTGGAATACTATTCAGCTATCAAAAAGAATAAAGCAGTGTCACTGGCAACAACTGGGATGAACTTGGAGCCCATCATCTCAAGTGAACTAACTCGGGAACGGAAAAACCAACATCACATGCTCTCACTTATACATGGGAGCTAAATGAAGAATCCTCTCAAGCGGTAAAACTCGGTTCCCAAAAAAAAAAAAAAATCCCCAA
>NW_007108337.1:0-882 GCF_000164805.1 Carlito syrichta
ATACATTAAAGAAAAAAATTATAAAATTCAAGGGAAAAATATGCAAAAGCACAGTGATACTTTATTAATAATTGATATAGACAAGCAGATTAAAAAAATCAGTAAAAATATAAAAAATTGAACAATACTATTAGCCAATGTAACCTAAATAAGTGTACTGCCCTTAACAGCCGTGGAAAACACTTTTTTCCTAAGTTCAAATGGAGTGTTTACAAAGACAGAATGTGTGTTGGGCCATAAAATAAGCCTCAATAGACTTCAAAAGATTTAGCCTTCCAATTTTGTTTCTTTTTGCTTGTCTTTGCAACCAAATGCATTCTACTCAATTTAGAAGGTCAGAGGTTGTAAACAAATAGTTATTAAAAGAAATATAAAATTACAATTGTGGTAAGTTCTCTCTATAAGTGAAATGAGGACAGCAAGGGGAAGAGATCTGATTTGAATTGGAACATGAGCTTACCTGTGGAGTAATAGGGAAGGGGAGCACATGCATGGTTGGAGTAGGGAACAGAAATAGATCAGCAAGACATTGCCCATGACAAGGATTTTGAATTTTGTCTAATACATGGAGTGAATAAAGAAGGATTTTAAGCACAGAAGTAGGACGAACTTGCATTTTAAAATTTTACTCTGGCTACAGTATTAAGAAAGGTGGGGGAAAAACCAAGAAGAAAGAGCAGATGTGATAAAATGGTTAACAGGCTGCCACAAGAGCCTCCAAAGTTAAATGGTAGTGTGGAGCCCAGGCACCCCTTTCTTTCAAGGGATGCCAGAGAACACTAGAGTCTCATGGGTCAAAAGCAGCACAAATAAGTAAGGAGAAAGTCGCTCTTTTTTCCCACTGACCCAACAGGCAAAATTGCAAAGTGGTCTGGGATAAAG
>NW_007108338.1:0-816 GCF_000164805.1 Carlito syrichta
CTGAGAGAGCTGCCCTATGTAAAGTGGTTGATGGATGTGTCTTAGGATATTGACTAAACAGTGCTTTTTCTTCTATTTCTTGATCTACTAGGTGGGAAAACAAAGCTCTAAAAAAAAATCTCAGGGAAGTCATGATTAGAGATGGGTAAGTTAAATACATATAATAAATTAATCAGGATGGTTTTAATCACCAATGCCATTTTTTGTTTGTTTATCTAGCATAACCTAAAAGGGTGCTTTTTTTCAAAGTATGTACTAGAGAATGGACTGTGAATCAGGTTTTGAGGATGGCCTTGGTGCTTCTAAACAGATTTGGCAGAGAACAACGTGCTTAAAATGTCACTGCAGGATGCAGCTACTTGAATGACTTTGCTGCCAACAACCACAACTCAACTTTTCTTTAAAGACCACCATTTCTCTATTACCAATCCTTCAAACAACGCTTAAAACAACCCTGCCTCTCAGTGAGCATATTTTCCCACTTTCCAGTCTCTATGCATCATCTTGCCATCCTATAGCCCCTTTTTCCCAAATGACAAAATCACGCAATGCAGGAACCACTTCCGATGCTTAGAAGCAGTTAAAAGGATGTATCCTGATATTAGATGTAAAACCTGGCCCTAAAATAAAGCCTTTATTAAACACTTACTCTCAGCAGAAACAGAACAAAGCACTACTCATAGTTTATCCTTTTGTTTTTCACAAAATCTTATGCAATAATCTTATTTCCAGGGTTTTTTTTTTTTTTTTTTGAGTTGGAGTCTCACTCTGTCACCCAGGTTGGAGTGTGGCGGCTATGGGCAGAGCTCAGGTGAT
>NW_007108339.1:0-845 GCF_000164805.1 Carlito syrichta
CCAAAAGAAGAACATGGGTCTCTCCCAGACACCTGGGAGGGAAGACACTGAGAAAACTGACTTCAGGATGCAAACAATGAAGAGCTCCCAGAATGATTGGTCTCAAACTACAAACCTAGATATCAAGACATTAATGGAGAGATTAAAAAGAATTGAGGAGAGACAAGAAGAAACTAAAAAGGAGTTGATAACTGAGATAACAGTGGTAAAGAATAGTGTGAATGAAATAAATAACAAACTCATAAGCATGGAAAGTAGAATTAACCAAGCAGAAGAAAGAATCTCAGAGCTTGAGGACCAAAATATAGAACTAATCCAAACTGTCAAAAACATAGAGAAGAAGCTTAAGACAGAACAAAACCTTCAAGAGGTTAGCAATTACTTCAAGAGACTAAGAGTAATTGGACTTCCTGAAAAAGAGAGACAGAGGCCACCCTGGAACAAACATTTCATGAGATTTTTGAAGAAAACATTCCTCATCTCATTAGTGATGTGAAAATTCAAACACAAGAGATTCAGAGAACCTATGCGAGACAACAAATGAGACCAACCTCCAGACACATAATAATTCGCCTAAACAAAATAGGTATAAAAGAAAAAATTCTAAAGGCAGCAAGAGAAAAAGGCCAGATCACCTACCATGGAAGACCAGTTAGAATAGCAGCAGATTTATCTATAAAAACCCTGCAGACTAGAAGAGCTTGAGCCCTATCTTCAAAGTTCTAAAAGATAAACAATTTCAACCAAGAATCACCTACCCAGCCAAGCTAAGCTTCATCAGTGAGGGAGAATTGAATCTTTCCCAGACATCCAATCCCTAAGAACTTATGCTGCTACCAGACCAC
>NW_007108340.1:0-735 GCF_000164805.1 Carlito syrichta
CTACCCAGCCAAACTAAGTTTCATTAGTGAGGGAGAATTGAAATCTTTTCCAGATATCCAATCCCTAAGAACCTACGCTGCCACCAGACCACCTCTACAAGAAACATTTAAGAAAGTACTGAACACAGAAGAAAAAGAAAAAAGAACAACAGCATTCTTCACAAGAGTACAGGCAAAAGATTAAAAACACAGATGAACCAACTCCAAAACCCAAAGAAAGACAACAAACAGGAACAACTCTGTAAGAACCTTATGACAGGGATCAACTCTTGCATTTCAATTATTAGCCTAAATGTGAACAGACTAAATGCACCACTGAAAAGACATAGAATGGCAAAATGGATAAAATATCATCAGGCAACAATCTATTACCTTCAAGAGACTCACCTCACTAGAAAGGACACCCTTTCAAAGTAAGAGGATGGGAAACAAACTTTCAGGCGAACAGAATACAAAAGAAAGGAGGAGTAGCAATCTTAATTTCAGACAAAATTCCCTTCATGCTATTAAAAATCAAAAAAGATACAGAAGGTCACTACATAATGATAAAAGGCTCAATCCATCATCAAGAAATATCTATCCTAAATATATATGCACCCAACATAGGTGCACCAACTTTCATAAAGCAACTTCTTGGAAAATTAAAGAAAGATATTGACTCTAACACTATCATAACTGGGGACTTTATTACCCCACTCACAACCCTAGACAGATCATCAGGACAAAAATCAGTAA
>NW_007108341.1:0-1376 GCF_000164805.1 Carlito syrichta
GGTATACTGCTGGTGGTAACGCAAACTAGTGCAACCTCTTTGGAAGACTGGGTGTCAATTTCTAAAAAGAACTAGAAACTGACCTTCCATATGACCCAGCAATTCCCCTATGGAGAATATACCCAGAGGAACTCAAATCATTCTACAAAAAAGATACTCACACACATATGTTTGTTGCAGCTCTATTCACAATAGCAAAAACATGGAACCAACCATGCTACCCATCGAAGCTGGACTGTATTAAAAAAATGTGGTACATATACAAAATGGAATATTATGCAGCCATAAAGGATAAACAAATGGACTTCACAGCAACTTGTATGGATTTAGAGTCGATCATACTCAGTGATCTATCACAGAAAAAAAGAGTGCCATATGTTCTCACTCATAAGTGGACCTTGAACAAATAACATAATACTATATTAAAGGAATTGGCAGTAGTGTGAAACTTCCAGGGGAGGAGGAATGGGATTGGCAGTGGAGGGAAACTGCTGAGGGAGGGGCACACCTCATCAACAAGGGTACCTGCATAATCAACATTTGTATACCTAACCCTGAATTGTACCCCGCATCTTTAACATAAAAAAATAAAAATAATAAATAATCCTTTGAAGTTACTTACTAGGAGCGCACAGACAACTAGGGGAAGTGCACCTTAACTCTCACGAATGTGGGTGCATGCAGGAGTGCTTGAACCCTTGCCATGCCCTTCTCTAGGGGTTGTGGCAATATGGACAAACAATAGCGGGTCTCTGTATCAGTAGAAGGAAACAACAGTAACTCCAAATTTGGTAACTCTAAATAAAGTTGATAAAATAAAGTTTCAAACATTGAAGTAGCTGATTGCTTTGTTAGAAGTTAATGAACAGGGTAATTTCTAATAAATATAAGTAACATGGATTATTTCTTAAAGCATAATAGTTTCACTGACCCAGCATTAGCACAACAATTGTATAAGAAATTATATCAATGAGAAGCCTGAAAACCTACTGTCCATTGAATTGTGACCAGTCAGAAATCTTCAAGTGAAAACAAATTGTAACTGAACATATCCAAAACTGAATTGAAAAAGAAAAGCACAAAGCTTCCCCTGGCTCTTAGCATCACCCTATTTTATCACAATTTGCAGCTGTCATGTTTTAATGTTCTTGATACCAAATAAACTCAACATTTCTTTGACCACAGCTGTTAGTGATACTTTTTCCAGCAAACAGTGTGAAAAAAGATTCCCATGGAAAGTCAAAACAGGCAAGTAGTCAACCTTCTTAAAGAAATAGCAATATATACACAAACCCTGTGTATCATTAAGATATATTTTCAATTTATACTTACAGATTTACAGGTAAGGAATTTGTATTTCTTTTTATGACAAATTA
>NW_007108342.1:0-1165 GCF_000164805.1 Carlito syrichta
ACCCTAACAGTCACCAATTCAAAATGAAAGAACGCATTGTATGAAAAGGATGTCTAGAAGTGGGATGACCGTGATGACATACTGAAGACATTGCACATTTGCCACTCTCAGCAAAGTAATGTATATGGAGTAGCAGACATAGAGCTTTGAGCATTGACCTGAAAACCCAAGGTTTATTGGACAGTCCCATGGGGATGTGTTCTCATCCAAGCCCTACTAGAAGGGACTCAGGAAAGCACTCATGGAAAATGAAGGTATGAGTGAAAGTGACAGTTTTCTTCTTTAGGCCTCACAAGCAAACCTCTGCAGCCCCAGTCAAGGGAGAGACAGCCCAGGTCAACTACCTGCACTGCTTCTCCTACATCAGCAAGGTGCCAAGTGCTGTCATGAATCAGGACAGAGGCACTGGCAGTTATCCACATGAAGACCAGAGAATCCCAGGTCCTAAGGACCACTGGAGCCAGTGCCCACCTCCCTCCCTATTAAAAAGTGCAGTGGGAAGGTCACTTTGGGGGTGGTCTGCATTGCATTGGCTCTTCCTTCTCCCTGCCTCTCCAGATTCCAGTAGGTGCTGTACACCCACTTTATAAATATTTCTCTGATGTCAACATCTGTTGCAGCCCTAGGTCAGGGTTACAGATGTGGCTTGCTCTCAAGAGACCACCATCACTGTGATAGCCCTTCCCACAGAGCAACATGGAAACTAGGAGGCAGAGCACCTTTGTGCTCTGTGGTGGTGTTGGACCTGCCCATCTGAGGACTGAGGGAGAATACCAACTCTCAACCAATGAGTCAGCTGCTTCCCTTCCACACTTAAGTGAAAGGGACAGTTCCACCAAGATGAAAGAAAGCCACTCCATGTCTCCAAGAGCACCTGTGCCATAGTAGAACCTGGTTGCTTGCCAATCTTGCTGGTGAGGCAGAAGGTTTAGGAGGAGGTCACCAGAGCTCCCAGAAAGCCAGGCCCCCTGGTGCCAGTACCAGAAGGAGGGAACAAACTCTGACCTAGAGGAAAGGACCTACTCTGTCCTTTCCACATTGCATTAGTGAAGCAGTGCCATATGGTTATTCCCCAGTTCAACACTCTTCCTGCCATCATTGTCTCTCCCAAAAGTGGACCAGAGGAGGAAGGTCAGGTATAAAAACAACAAAAACTCCTACTCCA
>NW_007108343.1:0-778 GCF_000164805.1 Carlito syrichta
GACCCCTATCTATCCCCATGCGCAAAGGTTAACTCCAAATGGATCAGAGACCTAAATGTAAAACCTCAAACCATAAGAACCTTAGAAAAGGAAGGAAATACTCTCATGGAAATCGGAACTGGCATCCAATTCCTGAAACCCACAGGACTTAAGAGAGAAGATAGACAAATGGGACCTTATTAAACTGACAAGCTTCTGCAAAGCCAAAGAAACCATCAAGAGAGCAGGGAGACAGCCTACAGACTGGGAAAAAGTATTTGCCAACTCTAGGTCTGACAAAGGCTTAACATCCTGGATCTACAAGGAACTGAAGCGTACTGAAAAGAAGAAAACAAACAACCCCATTATAAAATGGGCAAAAGACATGAACAGACACTTCACAAAAGAAGACATTCGAGCAGCCAACAAACACATGAAGAAATGCTCAACCTCACTAATCATCAGGGAGATGCAAATCAAAACCACACTGAGATACCACCTAACTCCAGTCAGAATGGCAATTATCAACAACTCAAAAAATAACAGCTGCTGGAGAGGGTGTGGTGAAAAGGGAACACTTCTACACTGTTGGTGGGAGTGTAAACTAGTGCAACCTCTGTGGAAAGCAGTGTGGCGATTCCTAAAAGCTCTAAAAATTGACCTTCCATATGACCCTGCAATCCCCCTACTGGGAATATACCCTGAAGACACAGATCACTCTATAAAAAAGATACCTGCACACGTATGTTTATCGCAGCATTGTTCACAATAGCAAGAACCTGAAAACAACCATGCTGCC
>NW_007108344.1:0-872 GCF_000164805.1 Carlito syrichta
CTACCCACCAGGATCAAAATGGAAGAGCAATGGGATTTTGTGTAATGAGCCAATAATATCACATGGATCACATCAAGGAATGTGCAAATTAGTACAAGAAGTAGATGTGTAGGCAAGCAGTATTGTTACAGGAATAAGTGTACAAAAGAGATATGTATAAAGTATTGAAGTACCACAAAGAAAAGTGTGGGCAACTATACTTGGGGAGTTTTAAAAAATAAAAAAGCAAGATGCTTAAGCTGTGTCTTGAAAGATGAGTTGGGAGCCGGGCTTGGTGGCTCAGCCTGTAATCCCAGTGCTTTGGGAGGCTGAGGTGAGTGGATTGCCTGAGCCCGCATGTTCAAGACCCACCTGGGCAACTTGCCAAGACCTCATCTCTACAACAAATCAAAAATTAGCCAGGTGTGGTAGTGCACACCTGTAATTCCAGCTACCTGGAAGGCTGAGGCAGAAGGATCACCAGAGCCCAGCAGGTTGAGGCTGTGATGGCTGGGAACATGCCACTGCACTCCAGTCTGGGTGACAGAGTGAGACTCCAACTCCAAAAAAAAAAAAGAAAGAAAGATGAGTTGGGGGTTTCCAGGTAGAGGAACTGAGGATGACTGGACATTCTGAGTAAACACCATGAGCAGATACAGAAGCAGACACATAGTGGTCAAATGTGGTTAAAACATTGGAAATGTAGAGAGAAAATGAGTCATTAAATGATGAGAGAGGGTGGGGTCATATCATAAAAGACCTTGCATGACAAATGAATGAGGATGACTCACTAGTAGGTATTGGGGAGAGCCATTAAGAAATTTCAGTCTGGGCTCAGTGGCTCAGACTGCAATCCCACCACTTTGGGAGGCCGAGTTGAATGAATTGCCTGA
>NW_007108345.1:0-808 GCF_000164805.1 Carlito syrichta
CTTCACCACATAATTAGAAATACCGGGACACTTGATTCCATGACCTTACAGCTCCAGCCTTGGCAGCAGACTTGCAGGGGGAGCCTGTGCCCAAATCCGTGGCCAGCACCACCTTGTCCTTGAAGAGGTGCTGGCTGTGAAGCATGGCGCTATCCATGGGGATGTGCCCTGCATTCTCTAGCATCCTCCTTGTGGATGTCCAAGTGGACTAGAAATCAAAGTCTTGATCTTTGTGTGTCATGTCCTCAGGATTGGGCTTCTCGCCACTTTCTGTCCAGCCACAGGAAGCCACAGCCACGCCTAGCATCTCTGCAGTCTCTCTGCCCATCTCTAGCTCAGCCCACAGTTGGGTAGGGAGGGGAAGGAGAACTTGGGCAGATTCAGGGAAGGGCACAGAAGGTTACTTCTTCAAGAAGTGGCTGGAGCCTCATCCCATGAGCCAGGGTGTCTTCAAAATTCTCCACGATGCAATTTTCAGCCTGAGATGCCACCATCTTCACCCATACCTACTACTCTTCTGGCCTTCAAGACTCCCCTCTTTCTCACAGGGTGGCTATTTCTTTTTCTTTCTTTATTTTTTTTTTGAGTAAGGGTTTCACTCTTTTGCCCAGGCTCTAGTGCAGTGGCACAAGCATGGCTTACTGCAGCCTCAACCTTTTGGGCTCAAACAATCCTTTGGCCTCAACCTCCCAAGTATCTGAGACTACAAGCATGAGCCACCATGCCTGACTAATTTTCTTAATTTTTTGTAGAGACGAGATCTTACCCTGTTGCTCAGACTACAAGCATGAGCCACCATGTCTGCCTA
>NW_007108346.1:0-1079 GCF_000164805.1 Carlito syrichta
TTTCTTGGCTAGTATTCAAATATCTTTTATCTTCATGTAATCTAATATATTTATTACTATAGTCAATGCCTTAATGACACTATCAGCTTCCCATTTTCACTACTCCTTATTGCTTATCTCTCTTGGTATTTAAAAATCATTTTGCATTGTAAAGAAAAAGACTGAAAATGAAGTAACCTAGCAACGTGCACAAAGATCATATTTTTATAAATGCTGCCTATTGTTCCTTTGACAAGGAGTAAGAATCTCCTGTGGACAGAAGCAAATTTTCATGTGCTTTATCTAGATTCAGGAGAATAAAACCTTTCTCCCTCATTGACGTTCTCTCTGTGTTTTCAGTCATGGAGACTGATTACTATACAGAAAATTCTGAGCCAGTTCCATAATAATTTTGTTACCTAGTAACTTGGGGTGATTGTGAAGTAGCATAAAAATGAACGCAAATATAATTAGAAAGTTTTCTCTGAATCCAATTACACACAGTTTAGAAGGGCATATCTATTTTTCCTTGGTATTTGTTTTAATTCTGATTTAGAAACTTTCTAATAGTTTGACAATTCTATTATCTGGTCTATAGGCATGCACTGATTTTTTAAAATAAAGTATAAGTTAATTTCAGTTTAAGATAGGTTTATCAGGATGTTGAAGTGCATCTAACTTTTTTTTCTAACTTCCTGAGTGCATAGAATTATTTCAAAATTTTAAAAAGTTTATTTTTAAAAATAGGTGCATGCTAAAAAGAGTATTCTGACGCCACTTGTTATTTGTTTGACATTTTAGCGATTGCCATCATGGCCAGAGTGAAGGGGTATCTCACTCTTGAGTGGGCCCTAAGCATTGGGCACTCCAGCACAAAGAGAAGAACTAATGTCGACACAACTAGCAGGGAGAGAGAGGGCAGGGGAATAAAGGGGACGCAGCCACCCATGGGGGGCCAGGTCCAGTGGTGGGGAGAGCGGGTATGCTCAAGTCCAAATCTCACCTGCAAAGGTGTATGTGTCAGGAGGAGAGAGAGGCCAGAACGGAGTCAAGTAACGACCAAGGTGCTCCTGTGGTCTACCGGTAAACATCAGTGTGAT
>NW_007108347.1:0-792 GCF_000164805.1 Carlito syrichta
TTCCTTTCTGCTTTAACTAAATAATACAAATAATTCTTTTATTTTAGTCATATTATATTTAAGACCATAATTTAATCAAATAATCCCGGTCATTTCATTTCATCTTTTTGGGGAGGGGTAAAAGAAGGGATGGGGGATATTTTATATAAATGTGAACCTAAAAAATAATGCACGTATATGTTAATCTGAGTCATGCATACGAATTATTATGTTACTAAGCCAATCACTTACATACATCATATTATTTAATTATAAAATAATCCTATGAGGAAGGCATTTATCATCAATATTTTAGAGATGAGAAAAGTGACTTGAAAGGACAGACTGAGAGCAAGGAAATGCATTTTTTATCTTGCAATGATGAGAAAATACAGCTATGTTCTGGAAAAATGCATAATTTAGGTAAAGACTAACTCTGCTGACTTTGTCTTTTCAGAAACACAGACTTCAAGCACGACCACCATTGTATACTCAGTGCATAGTGATCAGGACTCACCTCTTTCCTCAGAGTTTTCTGCCCAGTCCTCCTTGTGCCCTAAGGCCTGGCAGATTGGCAATCACTCTTGTAAAGGGAATTTACAAGTCCTAAGATTTATGCATTACAAAAGTTATGCAGATCACAGGACTTGTGACAACTCAGAAGGGGAAGCTAATGGAGATTCAATTCTCCTGTAGATTACGTGCCCTCTGAGGGAATATCAAGAATTTCCCAAAGCTGCCCACTCAGAATGCATAAGAATTAAGGGAGGAGCCTCTCGGTGGCTCAATCTGTAATCTCAGCATTTTGGGAGG
>NW_007108348.1:0-1031 GCF_000164805.1 Carlito syrichta
TAGAAACTTCCAAAATAGTAAAGGGAAGAGAAAAAGAACTACAGAAATCAGAATGAGGGAACAGTATTAGAAAAGGAATAAGTGAAGGTAAAATAAAAACTTTTATTTTTGTTCTTAATTGATCTGACAGATAATTTACTCAAAGTAATAAGAGTAATAATGAATTAGATTGTGCATACTTATGTGGAAATAACATGAGTGATATTAAGGATACAAGGGACAGGAAGGAGGAATTGGAATTATTTTGATATCACAAAATTTGTTGACTATGCACAAAATAGTAAAGTGTTGTCTTAATGTGGACTTGTAAAGGTGTACTGCAACCTCTAGGGGAAGCAATTTTTTCAAAGTTAAAAGAAAGTAGAGAAAATAGAGTCATACAAAATGCCCAGTTAAAACCACAGAAGGCAGAAGAATAATGGAACATTAGAAGACGGACCAAGAACAAGGGTAGAAAATAGGAAACACTAAAAATATTGTAAATGTTGATCCAACTATATTAATAATCATTTTAAATATTGATGATCTAAGTATAACAAAGACAAACATTGTCTAAGTGAAGATAAAAAAACAATGTTACCTACTATGTGTTCAATAAATTTTATTAAGTATTAAGATACACATAGATTAAAAGAAAGAGGTGAAGGACAATATAGCATACTAACACTAATCAAAAGAAAGAAAGAGTGAGTAGCTATATTAATTTCAGACAGAGTAGACTTCAGAGCAATTGAAGTTATCAGGGACAAAGAGGAATATTTCACAATAATAAAGGGGTCAGTGCTCCCACAAGACAAAAATCCTTAATGGGTATGCACCTAACAAGTGTCAAACATATGCTGCAAGGATAAACTGCAAGAAGAACTTCAGGGAGAAACAGATGAACCACTATTGTAGCCAGAGAACTTAACATTTTTCTATCATAAGTGGACAAATCCAGCAGGTGGAAAATTAATAAAGACATAGATGAGCAGCACCATATCACTGGATAGAAGTGATATCCAGCCCGGGCACGGTGGCTCAAACCTGTC
>NW_007108349.1:0-813 GCF_000164805.1 Carlito syrichta
GCCTGCTTATGAGTGAGAACATGTGATATTTGGTTTTTATTTCTATGAGAGATGACTCAGTATTATAGACTAAGACCATCCATGCTGTTGAGAGGTTCATAATTTTGTCCTTCTTTATGGCTGAATAATATTCCATCTTGTGAATGCACCACATTTTTTTATCCAGTCCTCTTTCCATGGGCAACATGGTTGGTTGGTTCCATGTTTTTGTTATTGTGAATAATGCTGCAATAAACATGTGTGCAGATATTTTTTCATAAAGTGATTTAAGTTCCTCCAGATATACTCCCAGTAGTGGGATTGCAGGCTCATAGGGGAGGTTAATTTTTAGATATTTTTAGGAATCACAAAACTGTTTTCCACAGAGGGTTGTACTAGTTTGCACTCCCACCAATAGTGTAGACATATTCCCTTTTCCCTGCATCCTCTTTAGCATCTGTTTTTTTTTTTTGAGTTATCAAAAATGGCCATCCTGACTGGAGTTAGGTAGTATCTCAGTGTGGTTTTAATTTGCATTTCTTTGATGACTAGTGAGTCTGAGTATTTTACCATGTATCTCTTGCTTGCTCATATGTCTTTTTTTTAGAAGTGTCTGTTTATATATTTTGCCCACTTTGTAATGGGGTTGTTTATTTTTTTCTTTTCAGCACATTTGTGTTCCTTTTAGATCCTAGATGTTAGACATTTGTCAGATATACAGTTGGCAAATATGTTTACCCAATCTGTGGACTGTCTGCTTTCTCAATGGTTTCTTTGACTTTGCAGAAGCTTGTCAGTTTGATGAGGTCCCACTTATCTATCTTATCTCTTATG
>NW_007108350.1:0-791 GCF_000164805.1 Carlito syrichta
CTTCTTTCCATCTTGTGTCAATGAGAGGGTGAGAACTCTGTGAAGTGACTCAGCTGTAGACACACTTTGAAAAATATGATCTTCTCCTAGGTGTAGGATTTTTCTGAAATGGCACACAGATTCCTTCAGACCTTGAATCTCCAAGTCTTTCTTAGGTGTCTAGAGAAACCTGCCATCTCCTAGAGACACAGGGGAAGAAGACTCAAGGCTACATTGGCATCCACACTCTGCTTTCCCCAAGATAGTTCATCTTTTTTTCTAAGTCCAAAGAACCCTTATTTAGTCTAGCAAAGGATAGCCCGGATCTTTAGCTGATCATTCAAATGTATTATTTGTGTACATGGGCCCGAGATTTTGAAACTGAAAATCACAAATTAATTCCTTTGCTATCTGTGTTCTGCAATGACATCTTTAAGACAGTGGCTCTGTCAGGACAGGCTATGTTATGCTGTAAAAACAAATATCCCAACACTCTGTGGCTTAACATAGCAAATATCTACCTCTCTCCCTCATGCTACCTTGCAAGTACGGAGGGGGAGCTTTCATCTAGTCTTTCAGAATTAAAGGCAGACACTAGCTGAATCTCAACACGTGCTTCCACAGTTATCCATCAGGTGAAGAGAAGATATTGGACTGTGAGTTATCTTTTAAAGTTTCTGCCAGGAATAAAACACATGTCACAGCAGAGGCTGAAGAGAATGGCCTGATATAGTGGATACAGAAAAATACCCAGAATGAAAAGTATCCTGGGATACTGTCTTAGTCTGCTCTGGATGCTGAAAGAAAATACC
>NW_007108351.1:0-944 GCF_000164805.1 Carlito syrichta
AGTCAATTATTTGTATCCCAATTGTGTTTTCCTAAGCATATAATTTAATTTCAAATTATTTGAATTTAACTTTCTTATTTCTCTGAGTTCACAAATATATTTTTTAAGGTATTTTACCTTTTAAAATAAATTTATAATGGCCCTCACAGTAATGTCAGAAAATGAACTTTCAAAACCTTTACTTTGGTATTTTAAAGTGAATCACATAAAATAAAGCCATTATTGGAATTAACTAACTTTCTGTTTAACGTATCTTATGACACACTTTACACACATAAAATGAATTAAATGGTTTTAAATATTTTTTGTCTATGACAACAGCTTTCAAAAGAAGATGTATGAGCAGCCAAGAGATAAATGAAAAAATGTTCACCCTCACTAGTCGTCAAAGATATGCAAATTAAAGCTACACTGAGATACCACCTACCACCTAATTCCAGTCAGAATGGCCATCATCAATAACTCAAAAAATAACAGTTGCTGGAGAGGATGTGGCAAAAAGGGAACACTTCTACACAGTTGGTGAGTGTAAACTAGTGCTTCCTCTGTGGAAAACAGTGTGGTGATTCCTAAAACTTCTGAAAATAGACCTTCCATTTGACCCTGCAATCCCCCTACTGTGAATATAGCCAGAAGAATTCAAATCACTCTATAAAAAAGATACCTGCACACGTATACTTATCAAAGCATTGTTCACAATAGCAAGAACATGAAACCAACAGTGCTGTCATTAAAAGAGGATTGATTTTTAAAATGTGGTACATATACACAGTGGAATATTACACAGCCATAAAGAAGAACAAAATCATGAACTTTCACACAACCTGGAAGGACTTAGAGTCTATAATACTGAGTGATCTTTCACAGAAACAAAGAACTGAGTATCACATATTCTCAATCATAAGTGGGCTTTGAAAAACTATCATAATACTATAAGAAAAGAA
>NW_007108352.1:0-333 GCF_000164805.1 Carlito syrichta
CCTTGTCTGCGCTGTAGGAGAAAGAAAGGTTCTACTGGGTTGTACTCCCAGCCCCATGCCCAATACCACGGCAGCTGCAGAATCACCCAGCAGGGCCAAGACTCTGCTCTGAATGGCTGACCGCAGAGCTACCCACTGATGGCATCTCCGACTTGGACAGCCACCATCCATGGGGTACATAGGAAGGCTGATGCACCTTCTCAGTGATGGGTCAGCAGAAACCCAGTTAAACTATTTTGTATGGAGACCAGTGATGTCACACTGAAGACTATACCTGAACCTTTTTCCTCTTTATCCAAATTCCTCTAACCAAGCCAGAAAAAGACTCACTCA
>NW_007108353.1:0-1188 GCF_000164805.1 Carlito syrichta
TCCGCCATCCTCCTTCCCTCTCCCAGTGGTTACCTTGTCCTTTTCTTTTTTTTTTAAAGAAAGCAGGATTTATTGAGAGCACAGAAAAGCTCCCATAGCAGTAGGGGACCCGAGGGGGCTGCCCCCTTTTCTTTCTTTAATTGGGAGAGATGGGAGATGGGATGGGTATCAGATGATCCGTCTGAAAGCTGACTTATCCCCACAGTGGTCCTATGGTCCCAGCAGGCCTAACTCTGATGATTAGACCATGAGTTTCTCAACCAGTCACTGGACCCAGGGGAGTGGGACACACTGATTTGCTAAGTCAGTCGAGGAAATACATTGGAAGGAGGGACTGGATGCATGTAGACAGCCAGCGGTTCCCACTAGGTACACAGAAGTCACAGCGATTCTATATAATGAATTATTTTACATATGGAAATTATTGGTGCTTTTTATGGGGACAGTTTTGAATACACAGAATGCGATGTAGTGCTAATATTTTTCTGTGCATTAAATATTTCAGGGAAAAATAATCTTTCTCTGGTTAGAATGTCATGTGATAAATATCAAATTATAATGACATCAAACGTGATCTGTTCACATAAACCCTGTATCATATAGCAATCCATATCATGCCCTACTGACGATCCTTTTTGTGAAAACTCGTTGCTTCACAGTGTTGCTGTTTCTAGTATTTCTGTTACAATGTGGCAGGATCCAGGACTTCTGCTATTGTTTTTTTTGGAGATTATCAGCGTGACTGTACTTTTTATGGTTACCATTTTACAGAAAAAGATGTGGTTTATGGGTAGATCATTTTTAAGACCCTGTAAACTCTTTGTCTAGAAAATGGAGCAAATGCCAGTAAAAATTTTAAAGGACTGTCAAAGCCTCGTGAAAAACTAAACTAACAGTTAAAGTAAAAGGTGGTAGTCAGTAAGAAAGTCTGAAGACTAAGATAAAACTCATAACTATCAACTTTAGGGCTGTGTTGGGTACTATATACTTGACAAATGTTAGAGTTGGTGTATTTGATGGTGGTGATCATGGTCTTAAGAAATTGTTTGGTGTATGCCAAAGCAGTGTCTTAATTGGACGGTGAGCAGAAAACCACTTGCTAGTTTCTGGAAATGTAAATTGACAGACTTCAATCACTTCTGTTCAATTTGGAATTAAAGTTGGGGATTAAAAATACTTGAGCATAAA
>NW_007108354.1:0-786 GCF_000164805.1 Carlito syrichta
AATCTCTTCCTTCCCATCCTTTCCTCTCTATTCTGCCATCCTCCTCCCTCTCCCAGTGGTTACCTTGTCCTTTTCTTTCTTTCTGTTTTCTTTTTTTTAAAGAAAGCAGGATTTATTGAGAGCACAGAAAATTTCCCCGAGGGGGCTGCCCCCTTTTTTTTCTTTGATCGGGGGAGATGGGATGGCTATCAGATGCTCCATCTGAAAGCTGACTTATCCCCACAGTGGTCCTATGGTCCCAGCAGTCCTAACTCTGATGATTAGACCATGAGTTCCTCAACCAGTCACTACGCCCAGAGGAGTGGGACATGCTGATTTGCTAAGTCAGTTGAGGAAATACATTGGAAGGAGGGACTGGATGCATGTAGACAGCCAGCGGTTCCCACTAGGTACACAGAAGTCACAGCGGTTCTATATAATGAATTATTTTACATATGCAAATTGTTGGTGTTTTATGGGGACAGTTTTGAATACACAGAATGCGATGTAGTGCTAATATTTTTCTGTGCATTAAATATTTCAGGGAAACATAATCTTTCTCTTGTTAGAATGTCATGTGATGAATATCAAATTATAATGACATCAAACGTGATCTGTTCACATAAACGCTGTATCATATAGCAATCCATATCATGCCCTACTGATGATCCTTTTTGTGAAAACTCATTACTTCACAGTGTTGCTGTTTCTAGTATTCTGTTACAATGTGGCAGGATCCAGGACTTATGCCATTGCTTTTTTGGAGATTATCAGTGTGACTGCACTTTTTCTGGTTACCATTTTACA
>NW_007108355.1:0-769 GCF_000164805.1 Carlito syrichta
CCTCTCCACTCCAAACAACAAAGACACACTGCTTTTTAAAGTAACTGAGGATTCAGTTAAGAGCACAAAAAACTGAGTAGAAAAGATTTCTTAAGAGGGAAATAATGAAAAATGAAAACCATCTTCACCCAACTTTTGAATTAGCATTAAAGTCTACACATTAATCAGAAAATTACCAAATAATGAATAATAAAATTACAATTGCCTGCCTTTGAGGTCTAAGAGAAGTAGTTAAGATCATGGAATTAGAATAGCATTCAGATTCAGAACCAAATGAATTATTGGTTTTCATAACCAGAGGCAAGTCAATTATCATTTTTCTCTGCCTTGTTTGCCCCATCAGAACAATAATGCTTTTTTTATACATAGAACTATAATAGTTGATAGAAAAGTCATAAAAATATTTCTCTGTATGTACACTAAGTTTAAAAATTATAAAATAGAGGTATTTTATATATCACATGACAATGAATAAATATAAAATTATTATTGTCATAATTTCAGACGTAGCTACTATTTAAGATTTCTGGGTAGGATCAGAGACTGCTTCATAGAGTAACAGATATTTCTCATAAATTCCTGAACTTCAAATTTGGATCTAAGT
This sequence comes from Carlito syrichta, assembly GCF_000164805.1. Lineage (NCBI taxonomy): Eukaryota > Metazoa > Chordata > Mammalia > Primates > Tarsiidae > Carlito > Carlito syrichta. Next base: position 605 of record NW_007108355.1, read on the forward strand.
ATGAGGATAGATTTGACGGTGCCAGGCCTCATAAAACAATCCTGAGGCAATTTATTTAGTTTGGGATAGACAAAGATAGATAGATAGATAGATAGATAGATAGATAGATAGATAGATAGATAGATAGATATAGATAGATAGATTCTAGATAGATAAGTTTCATGC
>NW_007108356.1:0-1122 GCF_000164805.1 Carlito syrichta
CCCATGGTGTTCTGTCTCCAGGTCCCAAGCTCTTTACAACAAATGAGGATGCACCTTCCCCCCTGCCCCACTGACTTCTAAAGCCATCTTGCCAAGTGACCACAGCTCACCCATCCCCCAGAACCAGGCCTGCCCCCATGTCTACCAACATCCACAGCAATGAGTAACAATTGGGCTCACAATGGAGAGCCATCTCAAACTTCCTTCTCTAGGCAACACAATTGTCATAGAGATGAGTGAAGAGAGGAGAAGTTGATCACCAGAGAAGCCTCTGTAGGGACAGAGGCTGTGCATACAGGAACTGAAGACCTTTCCCAGATACTCAGGATTCCCTCAAGAGTTCACAGAAAAACTCTGGTGATAAACACTTTGGACTGAGTCATGTGGATGGTTGAGCCCAGCTCTGCTGCCTCTATCACCTTAGATTAATTTTAACCTTCCTAAACCTCCAAAATGGTGAAGAAAAGATTAATGTCACAAGATATTTTTGAGCATCAGCTTAGATGGGTAAATAAAGTCCTTAGGATAGGACATCCATAATGAAAGCTATCAATACTTGTAATTTGTGTAATAATATAGGGCCACTGCAATACTACATAATAAATATAAGAAAATTGTGTACCCCCAAAAAACATAGAGTAAGGAAACAAAATAGTTGCTTAAAGGAGCTTTGCAAATATTTGCTACTTTTCGTATCACTACACAAGTATCTTGTATAGGTCCTCTTCACCCTTCCTATGATTTTTATAATAATGAGGCAGGGAGCTTCACCCAGCATCATTCTTTTGTTGTACCCGAATCCTGAATCCGAGAGACCACCAAAGAGCCAGCTGTGATGCAAATCACACGAGGGTCTTTATTCAGGCTCGTCTGGGCTCACGTCCGTTCGGTACAGGAACCAGAACCCCGACTCAGGTTTGCAAGCATTTTTTTATACACGATTTGGAAGGAGTGGGGTGGCATTACAAACTTGTCCACACAGGATTGGATGGATTGTATGAGTGCGGTTACAGAGATACTGATTGGTTGGTTTGTGTTTGATTTGCACGGGCTCCGGCTGACCATGACTGACCACTAACGGTCAGACAGGCAGGGTGGAACCGGTTTAGGTCTTCTGGAATG
>NW_007108357.1:0-895 GCF_000164805.1 Carlito syrichta
TTCATAAAATAGAATTTATTTGAATACAATATTTTACTTCACTTAGGAGAAATGAGAATTTTTGCTGAAATAAAAGAAGTAAAAATTGTTTTGGTCTTCTTTCTAATAAGCTATATATAGGTAAATATCTACATCTGCATCTATTTATCTGTCTATCCATCTATCTCTATTTCTCTCTTTCAGATATAGATATAGATACAGATCTAAGTGAGTTCTCTTGTTTTAATATATGAATTTTAATGCATGAATTAGCAATTTCGTTTGCATACATCGATTAATTTTTGTATAAAAATACAAAAGTAAGAAAGATAGCTAAGACAAACATCAAGACAAAATGCAGAATAGCAATTTTTTGAAGTCAAGATTATAATCAGACCTGTCTCCTCCAATGTTTTCACTTCATCTGGAAAATGTCAGTGGCTGTTCATTTAAGCATGTTTGTATCTGATGACAACACGGCAGTTCAGAGCCCTGTGTTACCCATTTTGGCAGGACCGTGTTTCTTTTATGCCTGTATTTGTAAATTAGCAGTTTTTGAAAACATTATGAAGGTTTATCAAAACTTAGAAGTTGCTGTCTCTATCTCGTGAAATAGAAAAAAGCCAGATTCCAAAGATTAGAAGTTCTCTTTTGCCTGCTGCATAGGGAAAACCAATTTTTAGCAGTTTTCCAAAGAAAAACCTTGTGACTTAAAAGCCATTTTTTCCCTCTTCTTCACATATTACCAAATCAAAGAATTTCAAGTCATCTACCACAGGAATTGTATGACTGTTTTGTTTTTGTTTTTGTTTTTTTTGAGTTAGAATCTCACTCTGTCACCCAGACTGGAGTGCAGTGGCCGCTCCCGGGCCACCGCAGCCTCGACCTGCTGGGCTCCAGCAATCCTTCCGCCTCA
>NW_007108358.1:0-1389 GCF_000164805.1 Carlito syrichta
ATTCCAGGTTAGGCATGCAAATGTTCATTATGAAGGTACACTTGTTGAAGAGGTATGCACCCCCGGCAGTTTCCCATTATTGCTAATCCCTTTCTTATAATATTATAACAGCTGTTCAAGGTCTGCTTATGAGTAAGAACATGTGATTACTATATATAACTTTTACTGACAATAGAAGTGAGCATATACAATAAAGCTTATGTCTTAACTTTCTATTAAAGGCCTACTAAAAACTTTACTTTTTTCAGTTCTTACAGAAATTCAGCATGCTTAAACCAAGGTATATGAGGTGTATTTCAAAATATAAAGGAAAATATTTTTACTGTCTAGGGCTTTGATGTTTACATATTTCCATTCATTTTGGGCATGCACATTTTATTTTGAAAATCCTAAGATGGGCTGGGCTCAGTGGCTCAGTCTGTAATATCAGCACTTTGGGAAGCCAAAACGAGTAGATTGCCTGAGCCCACGGGTTCGAGACCAGCCCGGGCAACTTGGTGAGACTTCGTATTTACAATAAATGAAAAAAATTAGTTGGGCGTGGTCATGCACACCTGTAGTTCCAGCTACTTGGAAGGCTGAGGTGGAAGGAATGCTGGAGCCCAGTAGGTCAACTCTGAGGGCTCTGGGAGCTTGACACTGCACTCCAGCCTAGGTGATGGAGTGAGATGCCAACTCAAAAAAAGAAAGAAAAAGAAAGAAAATTCTAAGATGTTTGTCCTTCTATGACAGTTATAAACATCAGCTCCACTTTATAGCCTTAAGAAACTAGACAATTAAAGCTAAACATTTATTGAAATTGTTATACCCTAAAGTCCTAAATCCAAGAGACTACCAAAGAGCCAGCTCCGATGCAAACACACGAGGGTCTTTATTCAGGCTCGAGTCTGGTCTCACGTCTGTAACCGGTGCAGCGGTACAGGAACAAGAGCTCAGACCTAGTAGAGCAAGTAGTTTATATACACAGTTACGAGGGAGGTTCTGGGCATGACCGGCTTTTCCTAGGCTTGAGACATTATCCAACAAGAAGAGGGCATGATGTAGAAAATGAAGTCCATGGACCTTGCATAATTTGTTCTCAATTAGGTCCACGATGATGTCAGGGGACAGGAGAGCTTGAGATTGGTTGGTTCGTTTTTGATTTGCGTGGGCGCAGGCTCAGTTGCCCGTGATTGACTACTAACGGCCAAACGGGCAAAATGGAGGTAGTTAAGCCTCCTAGAATGTTAGATAAGCTATGGTTTGCAGTCAGCTTCAGTCGTACGAGCATGTTTGAAACAACACAGAGCCCACCAGACGAGTGGCTGGCGCCACAGAGCCCACCATAATTCAAGCAAAGAATGTCCGGAAGGGCTTATTGCTTAACATTCACACACTGCTAGCAGTGGT
>NW_007108359.1:0-819 GCF_000164805.1 Carlito syrichta
CATCTGTGTGTCAACAAGCCTAGAGTGTCCCCGCCCTCTGTCTCAGCAAAACATCTCAATCTCACCTCCTGACAAGAATTGTATATGACCAGTTAAGACATCTTTGAGCCCACCTCTGACCTGCAAGTCACCGCATGGAAATCCCGTCCTCCTCCCCTGGACAACCCAATGAGAATCTCACATGTATTGATTTGTGGTTTCTTTCAATTTCCACCTTCCTTAAACAGCATAGAACCCAGACACTGTTGGACCACACGTTTTCAGAAAATCCTGGGAATAGGTGTGCCTGGGCTGAAGTCCCCACGTTCGGTTCAAGTATAAACCAGCCAGACTCGGTGGCTCAGCCTGTAATCCCGCACCTTTGGGAGGCCGAGGTGAGTGGATTGTCTGAGCCCACGGGTTCGAGACCCACCTGGGCAACTTAGCGAGACCTCATCTCTACAATAAACCAAAAAATTAGCCGGGCGTGGTAGTGTATACCTGTAGTTCCAGCTACTTGGAAGACTGAGGCGGATGGATTGCCGGAGCCCAGGAGGTCGAGGCTGCGGTGGCTGGGAGCAGCCACTTCACTCCAGTCTGGGTGACAGAGTGAGACTCCAACTCAAAACAAACAAACAAAAAAAGAATAAACCACCTTCAATTTTTTGTATAGAGTCTGACATCTTTTCATAAGCACCACAATAAAATCACAGAGCTCTGAGACCTCTCTGGAGAGATGAAATATCACAGATCTTTTTTTTATTATCTTTGAGTAAGATCTCACTCCGTCACCAGGCCAGAGTGTAGTGGCACACTCACAGCCACTCCAGCAGTGACGAG
>NW_007108360.1:0-983 GCF_000164805.1 Carlito syrichta
CACTATAGGGACTATTCCTTAAAGAGTTAGTCTAAAACATTTCAGACAATTTGGAGTAACCCCTTAACCAAAGAAAAATGTCTAATTAAAGCCTCAATTGGTATTATACATATACGTATACACACATATATATGTACATAGTTTAAAACATGTATGAATATGAAAATTGACAAGTCATATTTGTAAGTATTTCACTTTGTCAAATAATTTTCATTCATGCCCTAATACTACAAAATATACTCCCCTTGGAGGAATGTTTAGTATTAAGGGAAATTTTACTTAGGATTCTGACACTCTTATAGACAGAATTAGCTAAACATTTTGATTCCTATTGTATAAAACATGGCTAAATTAATGGTGAACTCTCTTTGTCTGTATTTGTAAGTAACAAAGTTATTTTTCAATATTATGTATACTTTTTTTTTTTAGTTGAAGTCTCACTCGGTCGCCCAGTCTGCAGTGCAGTGGCCGCTTCTGGGCACTGCAGCCTCCACCTGCTGGGCTCCAACGATCCTTTCAGCGATCCTTTCTCAGCCCTCCAAGTACCTGGAATTACAGGCACACGCTACCATGCCCGGCTGATTTTTGATTTATTGTAGAGATGAGGTCTCGCCAAGTTGCTCAGGCGGGACTCGAACCCTCGGGCTCAGGCGGTCCACTCACCTCAGCCTCCCCAAGCATGGGATTACTCACTGATCCACTGAGCCCGGCTAATTATGTATACGTTTAAAAACAATTTTAAATGACACATTACTATTGGATACATTTTTTTAAAAACCACTTCTATAGTTAACTTTCCTGGGATTGCAAATTTGTCTCTCAAATTATTTACAATATTCTAATGAAAACAATAATTACATTTTACAATTAGACAAAAAAACTTCTATTTTACCAGGATGAGCAACAACAGTGATCTGGCTAAAGCATTTTGTAAGAGGAAATGTAGTTGACTTGAATGAGAGGGATATGTAGTGTATGGTGAT
>NW_007108361.1:0-1392 GCF_000164805.1 Carlito syrichta
CGAATCGCCACACTGCTTTCCACAGAGGTTGCACTAGTTTACACTCCCACCAACAGTGTAGAAGTGTTCCCTTTTCACCACACCCTCTCCAGCAGCTGTTATTTTTTGAGTTGTTGATAATTGCCATTCTGACTGGAGTTAGGTGGTATCTCAGTGTGGTTTTGATTTGCATCTCCCTGATGATTAGTGAGGTTGAGCATTTCTTCATGTGTTTGTTGGCTGCTCGAATGTCTTCTTTTGTGAAGTGTCTGTTCATGTCTTTTGCCCATTTTATAATGGGGTTGTTTGTTTTCTTCTTTTCAGTACGCTTCAGTTCCTTGTAGATCCAGGATGTTAAGCCTTTGTCAGACCTAGAGTTGGCAAATACTTTTTCCCAGTCTGTAGGCTGTCTCCCTGCTCTCTTGATGGTTTCTTTGGCTTTGCAGAAGCTTGTCAGTTTAATAAGGTCCCATTTGTCTATCTTCTCTCTTAAGTCCTGTGGGTTTCGGGTTTTGTACAGAAATTGGATGCCAGTTCCGATTTCCATGAGAGTATTTCCTTCCTTTTCTAAGGTTCTTATGGTTTGAGGTTTTACATTTAGGTCTCTGATCCATTTGGAGTTAACCTTTGTGCATGGGGATAGATAGAGGTCCTGTTTCAATCTTTCTGCATGTGGTCAGCCATTTTCTCAGCACCATTTTACTGAATAGGTTCTCCTCTCCCCCAGTGGTTGTTCTTGGAGGCTTTGTCAAAGATGAGTTGGTTGAGGAATTGAGGCTTTGATTCTGGAATCTCTGTCCTGTTCCATTGGTCTATGAGCCTGTTCTTGTGCCAATACCAGGCTGTTTTTATTACTGTAGCCTTAGTGTAAAGTTTGAAGTCTGGAAGTGTGATACCTCCTGGTTTTTTTTTGTTAAGGATTGTTTTGGCTATTCGTGGTTGTTTATGTTTCTATATGAATTTCTGTATTGTCATTTCCAAGTCTGAGAAGTAGGTTGGTAACTTAATGGGTAGTGCATTGAATCTGTAGATTGCTTTTGTAGGATGGACATCTTAACAATGTTGATTCTTCCTATCCATGAGCATGAAATATTTTTTCATTTGTTTATGTCTTCTTGGATTTCTTTAAGCAGTATTTTGTAATTCTCATTGTAAAGATCTTTCACTTCTATGGTTAGGAAGATGCCGAGGTATTTCATTTTTGGGGTGGCTATTGAGAATGAGATTGTGCTTTTTATTTGGATCTCCGCCTGCTTGTTGTTGGTGTATAGGGATGCAGTTGTCTTTTGCATATTTATTTTGTACTATGAGATTTTGCCAAAGTCCTTTATCAGTGCAAACATATTTTTGACAGATTTTCGTGTATTTTCAAGGTATAAGATTATATCATCAGCAAAGAGGGATAACTTGATT
>NW_007108362.1:0-1251 GCF_000164805.1 Carlito syrichta
CCATTCAACATGGTTCACAATTTCCAGGCTAAGTTTGAGATATGCCATTTACAAAATTATAATTTCTGATTACCGACTTGGTGAGGAGGCAACACTGATGAACATGCTAAACACTGACATCGATGTAGCAATATATTAAGTGACAAAATACAACTCTGAACCGTAGACCTTTAAATTGTTGTTTGTGTATACAGTCTTTACATATTTGTAGTGAAAGAAATATAAAGAATTGGGTAAATCATTCATTCTTTACACAGTTCTACTTAGGCACTAGATAGAAAGAAGCATAAGTCATTATCTTTTTAAAAGAGGTTTATAATACAGTTGACAGTTGTACTAAACAAAGAAGCATGCACTGTTACAGCTGCTGTAAAAGATGTGTATGGAGTGAGTGTTATTTAGTGGGATCATTTTACTCATTAAGAATAGAGGTTATGCTGAATGTACAAAGGAGATTAGTGATCATTCCATTTGGGATCAAAATTTAAAGGTAACAACAAATTATTGAGATGTTTTTAAATGAAAATATGAATTTTAAAACATGAATAAGCCCATTTATAATTACAAACAAGTTTGGGGCTTGGTGGCTCAGCCTGTAATCCCAGCAATTTGGGAAGATGAGGTGAGCAGATTGCCTGAACCCATGGATTTGAGATCAGCCTGGGAAGCTTGGCGAGACCTTGTCTTACAATAAATCAAAAATTAGCCAGGCATTCACTACTGCAGTTCAGTAACTAGTATAATAACTGATACATGTTTGTTGAGTGAATTAATCAACTATGGACCATTAGGTTCAGTGGAATCCACTGTCTATTCACTTCATGTGGTTTTTCAGGACTCAGAGGTATCTCACCTCAACTTAACAAAAGAGATAGGGGCCAGGAAATCTTACTGGGGATGGCTCAACTTCAAGTCCACTTGAGAGGGTATCAAGATAGGCAAGAATGGTTTTGTGATACTCAGTGTTCAGGAGACTAAATTATTCTGCTTCTTCAGAGAGACTTGCAGCCCCTATAGGCTCTCAAACTTTAGGATGGTTACTACTAAATCTGCAGTTTTAGGTCTTTTTAACTGAAAAGTCAGTCTGTCAGTCTGAATATAAAGCTTTCTTTTATTCAGATCAGAAAGACTGCAGTTTTCTACAAAATATGTTTATCTATCTATAATTTTTAAGTAAGTACAATTTTATAAATGAGATATTCCTAACTTCAGGATAAAAAATTATCACCTGAAGGGTTTATTACTATAGAT
>NW_007108364.1:0-742 GCF_000164805.1 Carlito syrichta
CTAGGGCAGGAAAGGAGTTGATAGCAGTTAAAAGTATTTCCTTTTGTATGGCAAGTTGCAACTTCAAAGACCGGCCAGGTCGCCAGGCAGGTTTTTTTGGGAAAGGCCAAATAGCCCAAAGACTAACCACTTAATGGATATGCAAAAAGAGTGGCTAATTCACAGACTTATCTAAAATCCCCCCTTCTAAAGTTGACAGTTTACAAGCCTGCAGTTCCTGGAAAGCATTTGTTCTTTGAAAAATCTGATTTTGCTGAGTACAACCTTGTAAGATTCCAAAGGAAATATGTAATCACTCAACACGACCCCCCTCCCTTACCTAAACGAGGGTATAAGACCCCATGTCTCCTGTTCTGGGGTGCTCGAGCTTGATTTGGATGCATGAAATTCTCGGCCCGCTGTGCTAGCCAGCATAATAAAGTGCCACTTCCTATAATAGTCTCGGTGCCATGATCTCTCTATTTTTCCTGCTACAGCTGTATCTTACAAACTGCTGCTGTACCTGAAACAACTCTATTACTAACACCCAACTCCTCCTTTATGGTGTTTAAGGGAAATAGTACAATATACCATTCTTCCTGCACAAGATCAAAGCCAATTAGAGAAAAAAACAAAGAAATCAAGTCATCAGTTTTAATATTAATAAAAGATGAGGGGCCGTAATAATGGGCTTCCTAGCTGCTTGCCAACAGCTCCAGCCCTCATCCTGGACATACCTTGAAAAGTTACAAAGTATAAAAGA
>NW_007108365.1:0-1102 GCF_000164805.1 Carlito syrichta
CACAATTTCAAAGTAATTTGTATTACAGTATGACATTGCATCTTTCTATGGATATGGCTCTTTGACTTTGCATTGCTTAAGGTTATGCAGGTGGCCCAAAGTTGTGTGAAGTTGCAGAGACAGTATTAGTTCTGTAACAGAAGAGACTGGCTGGGCGCCCTTTCAACAAGGCCCTGGGAATCCACCCAACATAGCCAGAGCAGGGTTGAGGGAGTCCAGCAAAGTGGAGTTGTCCCAGTGTGAACGAGTGTGTGAGTGTGAGTGCATGGGACAGAGGCGTGAGTTGCAGGGTGGATTTGTGCACAGCAAGTTACAAAAGGCCACCGTGTCTATGTTCTTTGGCCGGGGTAGGACAGAGGGAAACACGCAGCCCAGCCTACATGGGGCGGGCAGCGTCCCGTGAATTTGGAGAGGGGGCTACATTGGAGGGCGACGGGAGGATGTCACGCAAGGATTCCAGGGCGTGGCCAGATAAGGGGGCATGCATCAAGCGTGCATACGGTGACCGTGTGTGTGGCATCCCATATCACGCAAAGTTAGAGTGTTGTGAGAAGGGCCGAGAAAACATCTACGGAGCTGTCATTTGGGCGGCCAGGGATCCACCACTGCTGCTGCCCAACACTGGCCCGCCCGCTGGACCTGCTACACCGCAGTCCCTTGTTCTGTCCTTCCCGCTCATTGCAGCCCACACCCTCCCCTCCGCAAAGCAAGTGCATGTCACAGGGTCACTGGTTCATTGGGTCCACACTGGAACCCCCAGAACGCCCTGGAATCCCCCACATCATCATCAGAACTATCAATGAGATGCAAACATGCAAGACAAGGTGAAGTATGATCACACCTGGGCGGAGGCTGCCCTTCTGGTAGGTACACCCTCCATCTTCTATCCATGCTAACCCTGGGCTTTGCCGTGCTCCCTGCACCAGCCTGCAGGGCCAGAGATGACCGATTCCTGCCTGAGCCACCACCAACTTGGCCAGTTCCTTGCTCTTTGTTATTCTGAGGGAGTGGGCTCGCCCCAGACACGTGTGTGTGTGTGTGTGTGGTGAGATGTGTGTGTGTGTGTACGTGTGTGCGTGCACCGCATGTGCACAAAGGGACC
>NW_007108366.1:0-830 GCF_000164805.1 Carlito syrichta
GGAGGACACTTTAGTGTCCAGTGGGCTAGTCTCATCCCTTACGAGCTATGAGACCTCAGGGATGAATTATCTTCTTGGAGGCTACTACTTTTAGATGAAGTAGAGCTGATTTTCAGGGCCCTTATAAAGTTACTTTCCATGTTTTTTTTTTTTTTTGAGTTGGAGTTTCACTCCGTCACCCAGACTGGAGTGCAGTGGCTGCTCCCAGCCACCGCAGCCTCTACCCACTGGACTCCGGTGATCCTTCCGCCTCAGCCTTCAAAGTAGCCGGATTACAGGTGCGCACTACCACGCCCGGCTGATTTTTGATTTATTGTAGAGCTGAGGGCTCAGGCAATCGACTCACCTCAGTCTCCCAAAGGCGTGGGATTACAGGCTGAGCTACTGAGCCCTGCTGACTTTCCATGTTTTTAAAGTCTCACTCTCTTTTATACTGCAGCATACCTTTTTACCATAAAATGCATTTAAATGGAATAGAAAATTGTGCATATGATCTTTAATCATTTAACTAGTAACCACATATCCTGGGAATGGGGAACAACCTAACTGACCTGTGACTACTGGCAGTAGGAGAGGTGCTGCCACCTTTTACATAATTTATTTTCTTACCTGAAGACTACTAGTGATTCAAATTTTTGTTTCACCAAAATGACAGGGACCTTTGAAGTTTCTCAAGAGTAGTGGAAATAGAAAATATTAACCATGTGTGTTCTGTAGTCTATTATGATCATGGAAAGCTCCTAGAGAGAACTTAGCACAATAGAGTTGAATACAAATACTACCTGCTGTTTTGTATTTAAACATTGTCCTTGTCAATATCGTCATGCTTA
>NW_007108367.1:0-538 GCF_000164805.1 Carlito syrichta
CGTCATCACTGCTCTCCGTCTCTTCGTGAAACCACTAGAAACCGGGAAAAGAGCACATCACAGGGAGGCTGTGCTTTTCTGTCTCACACTCCAAGCGGCTTCCCATGAAATCACGGGTTCCACCCAAAAAAGGCGGCCTCGGTGGGCTGAGACAGCGGGTGGCACACCGGACCAAAGGGAACAACGCTTTCGTGAACATCACCCACGCAGTGAACACCAGCACACGCGGGCACGCGCGGCCTCCCACGGCGGGGCGCGGGCCTGGGCACCTGCTCGCCAGCACCGTCCCCGCCGGTCCCCAAGGGGATAAGTCTCATAGAGACTGGCAGGGCTGGCGACCCCCGGAGGGGCGCAGGGGAAGAATTCTACTCGGGGGCTGCCGTGAAAGGCGGGGGTCGGCAAAGCCGGGTCAGCGGAAGGCTGAGGGGGTCGAGCAGGCCGAGGGGAGGCGGGGAGGCCCGCGGAGTCCCGCGGAGAGAAGGGCGGCGGCCGGGAAGCTCGGGAGGATCGCGCACCCCCGGGGCGGAGACCCGCCCCG
>NW_007108368.1:0-734 GCF_000164805.1 Carlito syrichta
TCTTTTTGGATTTCTTTGACTAGTGTTTTGTTCTCATTGTCAAGGTCTTTCACTTCCCTGATTAGGAAGATGCTGAGGTATTTCTTTTTTTGTGGCTATTGTTAATGGGATCGTGCTTTTTAGTTGGGTGTCTGCCTGCTTGTTGTTGGTGTCTATGATTGCAACTGTCTTTATTTTACACATTTATATTGTACCCTAAGACTTTGCCAAATTCTTTATCAGTGCAAGCAGGTTTTTGACAGAGTCTCTTGGATTTTCAAGGTATAGGATCATATCATCAGCAAAGAGGGATAACTTGACTTCCTCTTTTCTTATTTGGATACCCCTGATTTCCTTCTTTTGTTTAATTGCCTGAGCTTGAACTTCTAACACAATATTGAACAAGAGGGGTGAGGGTGGGCAGCCTTGTCTTGTTCCAGTTTTGAAGGAAATGTTTCCAGTTTCTGTCCATTTAGCATTTTGTTAGCTGTGGGTTTATCATAGATGGCACTTACTATTTTGAAGTATGTTCCTTCTATACCTAGGTGTTTCAGGATTTTTATCAAGAAGGGATGCTGGATTTTATCAAAAACTTTTTCTGCAGCTAATGAGATAATCATGTGGTTCTTGTTTTTACATCTGCCTATGTATTTGATGACATTTATGGTCTTGTGAATGTTGAACCAGTCCTGCATCCTGGCAATGAAGCCTACTTGGTCATGGTGGGGTGATTTTTAAGATGTGTTTTTGCGTCC
>NW_007108369.1:0-745 GCF_000164805.1 Carlito syrichta
AATAAAGGGGCCTGGCCACTTCAGCTACCAATACCTGAATTACAATTAAACAGGACTTTTGTCACTTCTTTCCTGGGCCATAGGGCCAATTATCTAAAACTCTTCAAAAACATACCAGAGCAAGTCCCTTCCACCAAACTCAGATAATTACTTTTGACAAATGTTCTGCTTGAGCATAATGGAGTTACTCAAATGCTTTTAAAAATGACCACACTTAAAACAGTAAAACAATCTTTACAAAGTCAACCTAATAACACATCCTGGTGCACCCCTCTCCCCCAAACACACACCCATACAACCTCAGTGCATGCAGTCGACTTTCTTTTGGCCAATTGATAACAGATGGTAAGTTGGTGAATAAATATTTAATTTATGCAAGCAAAATCCTGAAAGACTGAATTCCCGGGGCACACTGTATAGAAATATCTTTTTTAAAAAACTCCATTTACAGCTGTCCATTAAAAGAAGAAAATGAAAACAAAAGAAAAACCCACACATATGCATGCACCAAACCAAAGATGCTGAAGATCCTCTGCCAATCTTTTGATGATTAAAACATTAGCTCCAGAAGGTTCAAGAAAAGGAAAAGCAGCCAAGTAGCAATGCCTACGAAGCCAGCAGTGAAACACACTTAATTGTACACTCTTCTAATCCTCCAGCTACAAAACAAATGACAACTTCCTTGAACACACACACACACACACACACACACACACACACACACACACCCGATACACAGGCTCAC
>NW_007108370.1:0-1275 GCF_000164805.1 Carlito syrichta
GATGGGTAGAGGCATACCCCACCACAAACAAATGAGCAGCAACTGTAGGGTCCATCCTTGCCAATCACATAATTCCTAGGTTTGGTGTCCCTTTATCTCTCTAGTCTGATAACGGACCCGAATTTACCTCACGAGTGGTACAATCCCTAACAACCGACCTCCACATTAACTGGCATTTCCATATCCCGTACCACCCACAATCGTCCGGAAAGGTTGAGCGAGCCAATCGCACCCTCAAAGACACTCTCACCAAATTATCCCTCGAACTCCATCGAGACTGGGTCTCCCTCCTCCCACTGGCCCTCTTCTGCATGCGAGTTCTCCCAAAAAAACCGTCCCAACTCTCGCCTTTTGAAGTGATGTACGGCCGTCCAGCGCTGCCCCCAGGAGTCCCCACTACAACCCCTCTGACACCTAATCACATACTTTACCCCCTCTTGTCCTTCATTCGTTCCCACATTTGGGAATATCAAAACCTCCTTTTACCTGTCTCGTCCAACGGTCAAATCCCACCTCCTCTTATTCCTGGACAATGGGTCTATTTTTCTGACCCGGAAACTAAAACTCACCTCAACCCAAAGGGGTCTGAACCTCTTCAAGTAGTTTTATCCACTCCCACGGCAGCAAAACTTATCACAGCCCAATGTCAGGTTACCCCATGGATTCACATTTCCCGTCTTAAACCTGCCACTCCTCCTTCCTCACAATCCACCCATAATAATACTTGTCCACCTATCTACAGGTACACCTGCTCCAAGGTTCCAGAACAGCCACTCAGACTTCGCTTGTCCCGACTCACCACCCACCCAAATCCAAATCCAAACAAACATCCTGGATTCAGTACAGGAAACTTGTAGCCCTTGGCCTCTTTCCTTTCTTGGCTTAATTGCCATCCTCCTTACTGTATTACTTACTTCGTCAACACCTACAAACTGGCCATCCACAGCCAAAGCTTAGTTGGCTATTACATACCTCCTCATTATAACTACCTTCATTCTTATTAAGTGTCTTTTATAAAGATTCACTCCTTACAACACTATGTCCATCAGCCTAACCCCTCCTTCCCTAAATAATATAAAACCCACCCTCAGCGGGGAAACAACTCCCACCCGGCGCCCACCATTATCGCTGGGAGATTCTTTTGTAGAAAGAAGTTCTGGGACTTCTAAAGGGCCATTTCACACACCCAACGTCTGGGCCACAGCGGACTGCCAGCCATATGGGTTGCCAGTATCGAGTTTCTATTCCCATGTCTCTCTCTTCCATGCGCTCAAT
>NW_007108370.1:1792-26895 GCF_000164805.1 Carlito syrichta
AAGTCATCATGTGTCCTGGTCACCCTGGTACCTCAGTTGACCCTATACACACAAGGGGAATTTGCAACAAAATACACAATAAACAAACCTGCAACACTGATAGTGTCACCCCACCCCCGCCAGAAACGGGCAGTCTTTCTTCCTGTAATCGCAGGAGTCTCTCTTGCCTCTGCTCTGGCAGCAGTAGGCCTAGGCAGTGGGGCTCTAGCATATAGCATTACCTCCTCCCAAGACTTAGCAAATAAACTACAACTTGCATTAGAGGCCTCAGCAACGTCCCTAGCCTCCTTACGACGCCAAATCATCTCGTTAGCCCAGGTCACCTTACAAAATAGGCGAGCCTTAGATCTTCTAACGGCCGACAAGGGAGGTACTTGCCTCTTTCTCAGAGAAGAATGCTGTTATTACACTAACGAGAACTGACCTAGTAGAAGAAAATCTAAACGTCCTCAACCATCTAAATGATGAATTAAAACAGCGCCGCCAACAGCTAGACTCTTCTCCCTTCATCTGGTTGCAACACCCTTTTGTCACCTGGCTGGCCCCACTCCTAGGCCCTGTCATTTTAATTTGCGTTTTTTGTTTAATAGACCCATGTATCTTTAAATTTCTCCAACAACGCTTAATGGAACTCTGAAATCAAAACCTTAACCTCCTATTACTCAATAGTTATCAACCTGTCCCAGTAGAGGAGTCAACACCTTGTCCCTAAACATCACTTTTTTCTTTTAGATATGTTCTCTTCCAGGTTCTCTATCTACCTCCACAGTCTACTCCAAGGCAGCTGGTTACTACCGTCCTCGTGCCCGCTGGAGGAGTGGCCGGAACAAGTCACCATTCTACATCTACAAGGGACCTTTATAGAACTCTCGCCTTCAGAAATTTTCACCTTCAGCGCTTATCTCTGGGCCCTGTTCTGGCTGGTTCTGTGCCCTTCCCCCACCTCACCCCACAACGCCCAAATCCAGCAGGAAGCAGCCAGAAAGAATAACGACGCCCCTCTCCCAAATAAACAGAAAAGGTGGGAATGAAAGGCACAGAGAACAGTCAGAAGGGCGTCTCCCGAGATGGTGCTAAACACTATATGGAACCAAACAAAGACAACAAAAGGCCCTAAGCTCCTGCTTTTCCCACCCCCGCGAAACTTAAACCTATACACAAATATTATCTCCCTATAGGAATACTACCTCATAGCCCCCTCCAATAAAGACCCTAGTACGGCACTGGCCACCCCCTCCCAAACCGATAAATACAGACCTCTCTCGCCATCGCTCTCTCACTCCCCCTTCCCTACCAGGCGGTTAGAGACCTTCTTCCCTCTCTCTGTAGCTGCTGCTCTAATAAATCTCTTGGCCTCAAAGGGTGTTGAGTCTCACTGGCGCCACCGTTCTTCATTACATATCCCAATTCAATTAGCCTTTTCTCATGAGTTCAACATGATGGTTTATAATTCAACAATAAATAGAAAAAAAACAATTCAACCCCTAAAATGTTTCCTTTTATCTATAACTGTTAAACCACCAGGTTGGAAACTACTCTTTCTCAAAATATATGTTGGCCCTGGGGTAACAACAAAGAAGAACAAATATTTTAAAAATATTAACCAGATCCTAGCACATCTGAAACCCTTCTAAAAACCCACCCTTTCCCAAAAGATACATGAGAAGCCCCAAGAACTGGGCAGTGAGACCTTTCTAGATGAATGGACATCACATCTGCAGGAATTTCAAGCACAGAGGGAGGGCAGGGGGTAAGCAGAATGAAAAGGAACATTTCTTTCAACTCAGATCTAAGCATTTGAAAGCTTACAAAATACACTTTCAACATTTCATTAGAACATTGTTCTTAGACCTCAGAGGTGGTATTTCTTTAACTACCTCAATCACACTACCCCCCAAGGCATTATCTTAGGAAAGTTCTCCTTAGAGATATCTGCAGACAGAAATAAGTCAAGAATGGTGACCAGCAGCAAAAAAAAAAAAAAAAAAAAGAAAAAGAAAAAGAAAAAAAGAAGCACCTAAGAATCAACTTATTAGAGGTGGAACCAATAACAACCTAGCCCTTGCTTACTTTGTCATAATCATACTGTGAAGAGCATCTGCTATCAAATCTAAGATACAGGCAGCGAGCTCCTGGGATATGGACAGTTTCTTTAAATTTGTAGTTGTCTCTGACAGGGTGGACCGTTTCCACAGTCTTTCCAGCAGCCCACGGGGCAGGAATCTTTAAACCAGTGAGAAAGCCTGGCTCTTCCTTCTCTTCCAGCATTCTAAAACAGAAAAAGAAAAAGTGATTTAGCTTAGTAGCAAGGAAAGGAAAAACAATGTAAACACAGTAAAATACTAGAGGTTAAGGGAATGCTCTTTAATTTTCCACAAATATGACAACATTGGGGTTGTTAAATGTTTGAATCAATGGTAATCAGAAATATTTTAAAAATTCCTATATTTAAGGTTTTTTTGTTGTTGTTAGACGTTATATTTGTACTTTTTTGTTTCTTATTTTATCTTCTTCCAGGATGTGAAACAGATAAATTTGCATTTTCCCTCTTTTGTCAAGAGGAGGTCCTTTTTTTGTTGGAGTCTCACTCTGTCACCCAGGCTGGAGTGCAGTGGTATGCTTGTAGCCACCACAGCCTTGACCTGCTGGGCTCAGGCAATTCTTCTGCCTTAGCCTTCTAAGTAGCTGGAAATATAGGCATGTGCCACCATGCCCAGCTAATTTATTTTTTTTTTGAGGTTGAGTCTCACTCTGTCACCCATGCTGGAGTGCAGTGGCACGCTCATGGTCAACGCAGCCTCGACCTGCTGGGCTCAGGCGATCCTTCCACCTCAGCTTTCCAAGTAGCTAGAACTATAGGTATGTGCCTCCACACCTGGCTACTTTTTTGATTTATGCTAGAGATGAGGTCTTGCCAAGTTGCCCAGGCTGGTCCCGAACCCCTGGGCTCAGGCAATCCTCTCACCACTGCCTCCCAAAGTACTGGGATTATAGGCATGAGCCACCACACTCAGCAACTATAAAGGATCTTTAAGATTCCCAATTTAGGCTGAGCATGACGGCTCATACCTGTAATACTAGTACTTTGGGAGGCCAAGATGGGAGGACTGCTTGAGCACAGGAGTTTGAGACCAGCTTGGGCAATAGCAAGACCTATCGGTACAAAAAGGCCAAAAACTAGGCCAGGCTTGGTGGCTCACACCTGTAATCCCAGCACTTTGGGAGGCTGAGGTGGGAAGACCACCTGAGGCCAAGAGTTTGAGACCCACCCTGGGTAACATAGTGAGACCATGTCTCTACAAAACATAATAATAAAATAAAATAATTAGCTGGGCGTGGTTGCACATGCCTGTAGATCTAGCTACTCAGGGGGCTGAGGCAAGAGGACTGCATGAGCCCAGGAGTGCAAGGCAACAGTGAGCTGTGATCATGCCACTGTACTCCAGCCTGGACAACAGAGTGAGACACCAACTCAAATTAAAAAAAAAAAGATTCCCCACTTTTCAAATCTCACACAATTATGCTCTGTAAAATTTCCTTTTGTTGCTATTTCCATGCCAATTGTTGAAAATTCCATCACCCTGTGTATCTACTTTTGCTGTTATTTTTACTAAAAAAAAAGTACCCTCAAAGGTTTTCTCATCTACTATAATTGAACTCTCAAGGACTGCAAGGAGGCTGAGACTGTAGAATATAAACTCCAAGGACTTAAACTTAGCTGCCATGGTATTACCTTATTCTTTCAACTCTACAGGTTGAGCTAATAGAGCCGTGCTATTCAATGTGATAGCTACTGGTCACATGGGACCATTTCAATTAAATTAAATTTACATGAAATAAAATTTAAAAATTCAGTTCCGCAGTCACATTAGCTCTATTGCAAATGTTCAGTAATAACCTGTGGCTAAGGCTGACAATACTCGCAGCACAGATACAAGTTTTCATTGCTGCAAAAATCTCAGTTCTCTAAAGAGCACAATGCTCTAGAGAAACCCAGGATATCCTTCCTTTCTGATCAAGTTTTTTAAAAGACAGCTTTAATGAAACCTAATTGACATATAATAAATTGCCCAGATTTAAAGGGTACAACTTGGTAAGTCTGGACATTTGTATACACCTATGAAGTTTCCTTCTTCCTCTTAGTTATCCCTCCATTCCTCCCCACAGGTGACTACTTATCTGCTGCCTGAACTAGAGATTAGTTTAGATTTTCTGGAGTTTTATATAAACAGAATTATAGTATGTGACCTAAGGGGACCTGTTTTCTTTTACTCAGCATTAAGTATTCTGAGATTCACACATGTTGTTGCATATAACAATAGTTCATTCCTTTTGTATGGATACATCACAACTTATTTATCCATTCACCTATTGATAAACATTTGAGTTGTTTCCAGTTTTGGGCTATTCTAACTACAACTGCTATGAACCTTAACGTACAGGTCTTTGTTCAAGCCTGTGCTTTAATTTTCTCTTGTGTAAATACCTAAAAGTGGAATAACTGGGGCATACAGAAGGTGTATGTTTAAATTTTTAAGACACTGTCAAACTGCTTGCCAAAGTCATAATATTTTATTTACATACCTACCATTGGCAGATGAAAATTTCTGGTCAATTTTGAACTAATCTCTTGATCTACGGGGAAATTTATTCTAATCAGTGACCACCAGTCTACAAAGCAATTGCACAGTTATCTAAAATTTTGATCCTGAATTTTTCCCTTTTCCAAGTTAGGTAATCCTTGCTAAAAACCATGTTGTAAAAGGAGAACTAGGCTTTCACCAGAAGAAAACAAGAAAAGGACTCCTACAGGAAGTAGTATCCATTACCTCTCATCAGGGAACAGCCTGCATTTCTGGTCTGATGTACCACATGGGGAACAGCCCACCTCGGCAAAAACTGGACACTGGGTTTTAAGCAGCAAAGCCGTCTGAAACACAAAGCCATCATCATGTCTCATAGTGCTTACTGGCAGTTTTCTGGATGGTATAAGAGCCAAATTTAGAATTCTCACTTGAATCATCTTTTAAAAATCCTAGTTTGCCCTGCTTACTAAGAAATGCTGTGTTACTAAGACCATTTGGCATCATTTTACTTAATGCTGGAATGAAACACGTCATTTATGTTAGTTCCTATTAGCTGGCAAGAACTCAGGAGATGAAATATCATGGTAATTTTAGTAGCATTGTATATTAGCATTTTTACAGTTGATCAGCAATGAACACATACTAAAAGAACGTTTACAGTAAGTAATTTAGTCAAACAAACAAATAAAATGTTTTCTCTTAATATTCTAGTTTATTTTTATGACATGATATTTTTCTTCATTGCATCATCATTTCCCTTAGTCTCTGAAAAACAGGATTATGTTTATTCTGCTCCAGTGAAAGCAAATAGCCATACTGTGAAGTGGGTTGGGCTGAAAAGCAGTTCACTTTGGCACACCAAGGATCATACCTGGCTGGTATAGAGAACCAGTTGCACTAGCTGAGGCATCAGGGCATCGGCCATGATCAGAGTCTGTAAATTTGGATGCATCAGGGAGGTCAGTAACACTGGAAGAAGGTGACCAAGCATAGTAGCCTTAGTAACTTGTTCCAAGCCTTTTAACCTACAAAAGGTTCAAAAACACACAGTCTAAACAAAGTCCAATCATGTCAAGAAGCAGCTAATATATGCATCTCTATCTGACATATTCTCTTAAACTGTATCTCCTTAAACTAGTTAAGCACTTACAGTTACAGCAATTCAGTCCACAAATTTCCTATCTTCTACCACTGAGGGAGAGGGGAAGAACAGAAAGCTATTAATGGATTTCACCTACACCCTGTCATTTTTGCCAAAAAAAAGTTTACAGGTACATTTTCTAGTGCCTTCAAAGCACTTTACAAAAGGGATCTAATATGCCAATGACTACTTTAGGTAGTTACTGCCTGTAAAGTTCCCTTACCTCTGGGGCTGCTGGTTGCAGTGCTGTACCAAAACTGAAAAGGAGGAAGTAAATGACTACCTGCTCACTGCTGTGAAATTCACTCCTGGCCTAGAGAAATTGAGGCTTATCTGGGGCATAGAGTATGCAGATTTTTTTCCCAAATTTTTTTATTGTGGTGAAATAAGCATAGCATAAAGTTTGCCACCTTAGCCATTTTTAAGTGTACATTTCAGTGTTATTAAATAATGCTGTCAACTATCACCACCATCCATCTCCATAACTCTTTTCATCTTGGAAAACCACAACTCTATACCCATTAAGCAATAATTTCCCATTTTATCCTTCCCCCCAGTCCCTGTCAACCACCATTCTACTTTCTGTGTGATTCTGACTAATCTAAAAGTTGACAAATTTTTAACTTGGTTTTAAAATCACATTCTTAATATCCTCATCCACTGCTAGAAGAATTAAGGGATGCTGAAAGAAACGGGTTATATAAATTCCCTAAGGCTACTCAGGATATTATTGTTGGAACCAGAAACAGACCTCATGTCTCCAGACTCTCCCATTAGATTGCACTACATTTTACTAAGTCCCAGTGCTGTGCCTATCTGGATTATATTGTTCTCAGTCCCAACCTCCCATCTGCTATCTGGGAGTAGGCAAGAACCAAGGCCATGGGAACAAGACACGGGTGCTGAAGCAAAAATTACACTGCAAGATTGTTTTAGATCAACATCTCTAACATCCAAATTGTCAAAAAACACAGTATGCAACTCATCTCTAAAAGCAAGCCATGGCAGAAATTATAATGTGAAGGGCTGAGAGAGGTCTTTATTACTGTGAAAGAGAAATGACCTCTAAATAGGTCACTCATGTATACGGAGAAGTAAAATGACAGTAAAATATTCAAATATCACGTCAGTGTCATCTTTTGTGTAGCAGATGACTATATGTATCACTAAGTTGACTTCCTCCTCCTGAAAGTGTGTCTCCTGAGGAAACTAAGTGTGCATGGTGCTGAGCTTGATAATTAAAGGAAAGGTCAATTGGGAGTGATGACAGAAGTACCAAGCATCAGAGATGAGGCTGTCCTAGATCATGGTTGTTGCTACTCCTAGATCATGGCCATGGGCCCAATCTACCTAAAAGCACATTGAAGAGTTACATAGCACTTGGCTTTGAAACACTTGCCATTTCAACCTATTCTCACAAAAATCCCTCTTTGTTAAATGAATCCCTTATATTCTACTCTAAAAAGATTTCACTTTCATAAGCAAATTTTTCTTTCTGAAGGGTAGCAGGTCATGGTCCACAATCCATTTCTCACCTCTGCTCACGGTCTGCTATGTCACTATTTATGAGGGCAGTTGTGACCTGCTGTAGCATTTCCAACACTTCATCACATCCAGTCAGGATTTGAGTGGCAAGAGCCAAAATACTGACTTTTAGCTCCTAGGTGGAAAATATCATAATATTATTTTTTAAGTTCTGTAATAAACATACACTCACAATGACAACATGAAATGATGTATTTAATGATACATTTCCAAATGAAATAATGAGGTGGCCAGAATAAGCCCAAAGCAGCAAATTCTGCTAGCATGGCAAGTAGCAATTTGATTTGGGAGGCCAAGGTCTGGAGTGCTGACAGAAATACGCCGAAAGAAAGTATTTCACAGGGAGCACACTGAGTCCCTAGGAGAAAAGGCCTATCTCTCATCCCATCCAGCACAAGAGAGCTCCTGGTGGCCAGCCCAGAAACTGTCCAGGTGGAAGATTGCCTTGGGTGGTATGAGGATAGCTAAAGAGAAAAACAGAACAGTAAAAGGCGCATGTATAGGTGGTGAATAAAATGAGACAAAAACATAACATTCTGAAACAATACAAGTGACCTTTTACTTCATGTCATAAACCCATTACACTTGAAAACAGGCAAGTTAAAAATTCAATTAAAGTGGCAGTTACAGACTATAAAACATTAAAAATGACTATTGAGAGTTCATGGGCATACAAATACTAAATATGCTAAGAAACACTAGTTAACATTAAGAAATGTTTAGTTAACAGTTATTTTCTATTGAAAAATACAATCAAACTAACTCTTTTAGGTGACATTTATGTGTTTCAAATTTTTCTCCAGAGAAACTGAGCCTATTTGGCCCTTCCTAAGAGTCTTTATATTTCTCATCATGGTTTAATTACTTTAATTAAACTTTAATTTATAAAGTTTAGCCTTCAAATAGAAAAAAAACCTTTTCACTGTTGGAATTTTCTGGGTCTTTTTTAGTATTAAGATTTTTTATAATTAAGAAAAAGGAACTCTGAAGGGGCTAGACAAGCTGAACCCTGTTTTAAGTCATACCAATGACATGACCTACTGACTCTATACCATGTGACAGCAAAGTACCAGGTATTTATACGACCTGTTGCTAGTCCACACAGTAACCTTACAAGGAAAATATTATTGTCTCTTTTTACTGATGAGGAAACTAAGGCAAGAGACGTTAAGTATACAGTATGAAAAACTTAAATTAAAAATCCATCCGAGCACTTTAGGAGTCCAAGGTGGGAGGATCACTTGAGCCCAGGAGTTCAAGACCAGTCTAGGTAACATAGTGAGTCTCTGTCTCTATAAAATATAAAAAAATTAGGCAGGTATGGTGGCACATGTCTGTAGTCCCAGTTACTTGGGAGGATAAGGCAGAAGGATCACCTGAGCCTAGGAGGTCAAGGCCACAGTTATCATGCCACTGTACTCCAGCCTGGGCATCAGAGTGAGACCCCGACTCAAAAAAAAAACAACTCACACATGTCCGCCTGTTTGAAAACTGATTATATAATGTGATAAACTCATAAATATAAACAATCAGATATATGATTTAAATAGTATGTATGCAAAAATGAGTAAGAAAAGGGCAAACTCTAGTGACTTTTATCTTTAACTATGGCCTCCTCAGTTAATTTTTCAGTGCATTTAAATAAACATTTTTAGGAAGAATATAGTTTTTATTGATTTCTCTAATTCTGCCACAGAGATGAAATTCTGAAGAACAATGCAAATAACAGCCTTGAGCATCTGTCAAAATTATAACAGCCATAGCTATAAAAAAAATCTTTGGATTGCTATAAATTGTCATGTGGCAACAAATTATTGAGTTTACACAGAAGCTAATTTAGAAATAATTACAGAAAATGAAATGAACTATAGGTTTAGAAATTAAATTATTCAACACAAAAATTGAAAAACTATCACCTTTTAAAAGTTTTTTGAATCACAGGACTATAAACCATCCAAAAATGTCAAAATTGTTTAAAATGTTATGCTCCCAGATTTATTTATAGATTTATTATATATTTATATATATATATATAACTTTCAGATGCATATGAGATCACTTGTAAGTGCCATATTTTATAGTTCTTAAAAGAAGATGGAAATAAACAAAGGCACAAAAAGATTGACAGGAGCACATGGATGACACGTTATGAGAGTGTCACAAATATGGTGACCACTTTGTGCAATGACATAAAAATCTATGGGATGAGTGGCCTAATATTACCTCTCACAAGAATATAAGTCACAAGGTGAATTCTGACATCATAATACACAGAAATTTAGTCAATTAAGCTGCTTTAAACACTGGGTAGAAAGCATCATTAAAATAAAGCTTGGTGATTACCTGTACCTTCAATGTCTCTCCCTGCAAGGAGTTGTCACTGTCATCATTCTCATCAGGTTTAATCAAAATAGTGTTACTGAGAAGATGATTCTGAACTGCCATCAGATAGCGCAGGCAGGAGGATGCAGCCTTTAATACAAATAAGGGCATTTAAATGATCTAAACCCTACTGAAAGAGCAATCATGTAATCCTCATGTTTTTAAAAGATTTTGACAAAGGAAACAAAAAGTACAGAAGACAAAGTTAGTTTCTCAGGTGACTTATTTCTACACGGCTTTTGATATTATACTTTGACACATTTGCTATAACTTTCTGTCTTCTGTTATGCAATCCTCACTAATCACTCAGAATACTTACTTGAATTTTTGCCTCTTAATAGTTCTTCTTGCCTCCTCCCTCTCACACACATCTCCATTACAGAAGACTACCTAACCCTTAAAAGATCTTTTGGTTCCTATCAGTCTCCATAAAATACTGATGATTTAAAAAACAATGATAAATTAAAAATTAGTAGGGGAAAAAACTCTTACTATATTAAACAAAAACACACAAATTTGGTTAATAATTGCATTGAACAATTAATGCAGGGGGAATAAAGTCTTTGGAAAAAGTGTTCCAAGGGGATTTGGCTAGTTCTACCTTTCCAGGGTAAGTAGTCCATTGACTTACATAAATTATTCTAAGTCTATATTTGTAAAGTGAGTATGCAGGTATGTTTGTATACACACACTTTCTCAACATAGTAAAATGAAAACAGGAATGCTTCATATAATTTTGCTTTCATTGAACACATTTTTACTTACAGGCACAGTTGAAAGGAGCTTTTGAAAATCATCTTTAGAAACAGTTTGGCACTTGGTGACTAAGATACAGGATTCTCGTACAACAATCTTCAGAATGTAGTGTAAAAGTTCATCATTTAGTCTTTAAAATGCAGGAAAAATGTAACAATAAAATATTGATGGATTACAAAAGGATAAATGTTATACAATTGGTACAAGATGACAAACAGAAGATACAAAATTAATTGGATCTACAAGTAAATTTATCTTCGTAATGATTCTAACAACTAGGTATATTATCTAAATCAAACATATAGAAACGAAATAGCACCCAAACACCTAGTCAAATTATTTTATAAATAACATAGAAAACTAACATGCTCCCAACCCTCACCAGTTCTAACACACATACTCAGTCTCTCACAGACCAGCAATTTGGATCACACCCTGAACAAAGACCTCTGAACCAAGATCTCTTAGATATGTTCCATCCATTATTTCTGCTAAGGACCCTTTTGCCAGGCCCAAGTTACTTTACTGATAAAACTGAAATGTGCTATTATCAGTTCTGAGGGCAACTGACGTAGAATTTACTATCTTTCAACAAGTTCATGCTTCAAGTTTAACATGTTAATGATCATATTTACTATAACAGGAGACTGAAGTTGATCAAACACATTAAATGTCAGTTAATGCTTAGAAGAACACAAAGAAAAGGCTAGGAATGAATAATCTAACTGGTGTCACCTGTAATGATCATCCTCATCACTGCCAAATCGATTGTTTTGAAGCTGTTCAGCTAAGTTGGTTAGGATCACATCCCGCAGTTGGGAGAGGCCACTGTTTCTCTCTCCTACCACAGAACAAAGTTTCATAAACAATCCCATTAATGACACTTGGAAAACTGATGCCATAAATAAAAGGTCAAAAATCCAGGGGCACCAAGCATATGGACTTATACAAACAACAGTACAAAAACTACATCACAACCAATCAGAATTTTTAAAGCCAGCATCCTGATCAAAGTATAATTATCCTCTTATATCATAAAGTGTGATTTCTAATTCCATAAATTAAGGCTAATTTTAAATACAGACTGTGTTTAACACAGTGCCTTTTGTTGTTGTTGTTTAGTCTAACTTAAAAAGTTAGATTCTAACTATTTAAAATCATTTATTAAACATCTATAGTCATATACATTATGCTATACAGTGAAGACAGAAAGAGGTTTATAAAACTTAAAGATATATAAGCATGGAGTGTTAGCAGATATGCAGATACATTTTTAAAATATGTTGACTAACAGATATGAAGAAAGAAGTATTAACTATCTTAACATTCAGTGGTTTCCTTAGGGACAAAAAAAGCATGGTTTCAAGGATGATTAAAGGATAATTCTCACCTTCTGTTAAGACCAGCTTGAGTAAGTTATTGATTTCAGTTTCTCCTGGGTACAAGATATTTAAACCAGAGCTGAAATGACAGAAAAGTCAAAAAGTTTTTAAGCAAATGTTCTAGAAAATCCAAACTCTAAATATTTAAGTATTTATTGTTATTAAAGATGCCAATTTGAATACAGAAAACTCTGAAGTAAGTTTTATCATTAAAAAGGCCTTTGAACCTAAACTCACTTTCATGATCCAGTCCAATCACTTCCCTGACAAATGATATCCCTCTCCTCCCCCCTCCTCTGAATTACTAAAATGATAACTTATTTGGGGCTAGATGTAGAACTGGTGATGAAAAGTGAAAGTAGTCAAGTTTCTATAAGCAGATTGTACCCCAAAAAAGTAACTTAAGAAAGGGAATTTCTAATTCTCAGCTTTTCCAAAGGGCAGGAAGAACAATATTGCGAACAGCATCAGAATTTGTTTCTTTTCTTTTGTAGAGATGGGAGTCTCACTATGTTGCCCAGGCTGGTCTTGAACTCCTGGTCTCAAGCAATCATCTTACTTCAGCCTCCCAAAGTGCTGGGATTATAGGTGTGAGCCACCATACTCGGCCTTCTTTTATTTTTAATTGAGGTTGGACATACAACCAAGTGCACATATTTAAAGCATACAAATTGGTAAGTATGACATATGTATACATCTCTAAAACCATCACCATAATCAAGATAGTGAATATACCCACCTACCCCCAGAAGTTTCCTCACAGCACTATATTTTAATCATTGCCTTAATGCCCAACAGAAAAAGATCCAAAGAATAATCTATTGTAGAAGCATAAACAATTCTCTGTTATCTGTGCTCACCCTGCATACCAACCATTCAGTTCTCTCTGGCCACTAAATTATACTTGGTCATATTAAGGTTATGTTCCTGAATAAAAGTTCACCAAACTGCAAAGAAAATCAATTAACGATAAATAGAATATGCCCTATAAATTCTGCCCTCTTGTCTGACAAGGTTGTAAGCTGATTGATAAAGGATTACACTGTTGAGTTCTTACTCTGAATCAGGCCTTACTTTAGGAAAATCTCACAGACCCATAAAACAGGTGCTGCTTTTACGACTATCCTGCAGCTAAGGAACTGGAAGCCTCAAATCAGAGTCACAGTTAGTAGTGGCAAAGACTAGAACCCAGGTCTGCCTGATGCCAAAGCCTGTTTCTTAACAATCCCACCACACTGTCTCCAAATGGAAAGAATATTAGCTTGCACACAATCACAATATTCACTTCAAGATTTTGTTTTGTTTTGTTTTAAGAACCAAAATAAAGAAATACTGGTGCATCTTTGGCTTTAGTCCTTTGATGGTAGGGTCACAAGCCCCTCTCCAATTAAATTATCCCCAATGCAGGAAGTCCTGCCCATGGAATACAGTAAGACACATCTATGCTACCAGCTTGCAAAGAAGATTACAAAGCCTCATAGGAGAATCACTTTGCAGACAGCACTATGAAAATCATCTGCTATTTACCTGATGGCAAGGCAGACTTCCTTCTGAATTTCAGGGCAAATTTGATCTTTTGGTGCCATCAACAACTGCCAAAGAAGCAGTCCCGACCGTCGAATGATGTCTCGATTCCTTTCAGTTTGTGGGCTGAAGAAAAATTTAAACACCACCTACAGAAACATAAGGAGCATATCTAAAAATGATAATGCTACTGGGGATAAAATTATTCCTATGAAGAAAGTACTTGGTGGATATTCTATGAATAAATAATCAGGTGGATTTTTAAAACTACAATCTTCTCTATTGTGTAATGGTATCATTATAGTAAATATTTTGCATATATTAATTGCAGTGAGCTACATATAGCAATACTCCATTAACTGCAGAGCAATGAACATGATAGTTCTAATTACAGAATTACAAGGTGGTAAGGTGCAAAACAGGAAAGTCAACAAATTTTTCTTCTGGTTGAAGGCGGTTGAAGCCAAGGTTTGTGTTTCTTTTTATCTACCACCTTATTTATATCAAAACAGTGTAATTACCTGAAAGACAACGAGAACGCAGCGTATAATACAAGTATCTCCATTAACCATGGCCTTCTCCATAATATCACAAATACTGCTTAGATGATGTGCTTCAATCGGATGCTGCTTGCCCAAGACACTTGTGATTGGAAGATTGGGGTTGGTAGCAAGAAGATTGAGTTGGTGTATGCACATCGCACCAACGTGGTGCAATAATTGGTTTATAACCTCATTTGTGGTTATAGCCTCTTCTAGAAGACAAAAAGAAAACTCAATGAGGAAATATGTCTCTACGTAGTCCCCGAGGAACAGACCTCTGACTTACAAAAGGCGCATGTACACAACAAAAGAGCACCTTGGCTACAACCTCTTTCACTGCTGCTGAAGAAACTGTCTCCCTCAGCTGGGCTTGGTGGCTCAGCCTGTAATCCCGCGCCTTTGGGAGGCTAAGGTGAGTGGACTGCCTGAGCCCGCGCATTCTAGACCCGCCTGGGCAGCGAGACCTCATCTCTACAATAAATCAAAAAATCAGCCGGGCGCATGCCTGTAATTCCGGCTACTCGGAAGGCTGAGGCAGAAGGATCGCCGAAGCCCAGCAGGTTGAGGCTGCGGTGGCCGGGAGCGGCCATTGCACTCCAGTCTGGGCGACAGAGTGAGACTCCAACTCAAAAAAAAAAAAAAAAGAAAGAAAAAGAAACTGTCTCCCTCCTTCTGCAGATGCTGAGCTGAAACACTTGGGGGCCAGGTGCAGTGGCTCAAGCCTGTAATCCCAGCACTTTGGGAGACCGAGGCGAGAGAAGTGCCTGAGCCTATGGGTTCAAGATCATCCTGGGCAACATGGTGAGACCTCGTCTCTACAGTGAATCAAAAAATTAGCCAGGTATAGTAGCACACGCCTGTAATTCTGGCTACTTGGAAGGCTGAGGCAGGAGGATCTCGGGAGCCCAGCAGGTCGATGCTGGGGTGGTCGTGAGCATGCCACTGCACCCAGCCTGGGAGACGGAGTGAGACTCCAACAACAACAAAAAAAGAAAACACTTGGGAGTTCATGTGTTTAGATCATAAGTAGCTGCCACTTACTGGACTCTTTCTGTATGCTGAACGATAGGGTAAATGCTTTACATACATTAATCTACAACATGGCTATAAACTTACACTATTTCAGCCCTGTTTTGTAGAGCAGTAAACTAAGAGACAGAGAGGTTAAGTAACTTTCCCTAAGTTACGCAGCTAAGAAGTGGTAGAGCTGGGGTTTGAATTCAGGTCATCTCAGCCCATGGCCCATGCTAGTTATTCTATAATGGTTATTCTAGTAAAATCTATCTTCTATGGCTGCTCTATAGTAGAATCCGTCCATCAATATCTCCTCCCACAGTACCTTAACATTTTAATCTCACTTAGTTATCACAGCCTAGACATCCATCAATTAAACTTGTAAGGGTTGACAAGCATCCTCTTAAATAATAATAAACATTTCATGGATGGCTATAGATATTCAGGGAACAGAGGAAAAAATAATCTAAATGGCCAAAGTACAAAAAAAGATTGTTTGGCCGGGCTTGGTGGCTCAGCCTGTAATCCAGCCTAGATAACTTGACAAGACCTCGTCTCTACAATAAATCAAAAATTAGCTGGGCATGGCAGTGCATGCCTGTGTTTCCAGCTACTTGGAAGGCTGAGGCGGAAGGATTGCAGGAGCCCACCAGGTCAACACTGGAGTGGCCATGAGTGTGCCACTGCACTCCAGCCTAGGCGACGGAATGAGACTCCAACTGAAAAAAAAAAAAAAAAAAGATTGCTTTTCCCCCCATAAAACCAGTTGAAATGAACTGCCTAAAAGAAATGGGAAAATAGATCATCTTGAAGAAGGAGGACTGAGTTGGGGGTCCTTAGAGCTATAGAAGGATTGTGGGCACTGGGAACGATGAGGACAGGACTCAAGGAAAACCAAAGAGAACATGGACTTGGCCAAAATGAAACTTTTTTATTGTGTATTAATCCTAGGGTCAGAATGGGTTCCACTCTTTTCTGTGCTTTGTGAATCTTTAGTCTTTTTTTTTTTGAGTTGGAGTCTCACTCTGGAGTGCAGTGGCACACTCACAGCTATCGCAACCTCAACCTGCTGGGCTCAGGAGATCCCTTTTGCCTCAGCCTCCCAAGTAGCTGGTCCTACAGCTACATGGTGTGCCACCATGCCTGGCTAATTTTTTGATTTATTGTATAGATGAAGTCTTGTTATGTTGCCCAGACTGGTCTTGAACTCCTGGCCTCAGGCAATCCTCTTGCCTTGGCCTCCCAAAGCACTAGGATTATAGGTGTCAGCCACTGTGTCCAGTGGTGTCTTTAGACTTGACAGTAGAATTCAGGTAAGTCCTGCTCATCTCCACCAAAAACTTTTTGAAAGCCAACTTTGGAACCTACTGAAATAAATGACGGCTTTGATTTTGTGTTCTACATAGATGGGGAGCTAGTGAAGATATCTGAGCAGAGGAAGGACATATCTGACTACTTAGGCTATAAGACTCCTTGACTGCTGAATGGAGACAAGCTGGAGTGGAGGAGGACAACTATAGGGGAAGAAAGACCTTTGAGCTGATACAATAATCCAGGTGAAGACAATGATGGCTCAGTCTAGAGTTGTAGCAGCATGGCTGGTGGGAAATTATTAGATTTGGCATATATTTTGAAGGTAGGAGCCGACAGGATTTGTTGATATCCATTTGAATGTGGGTTGTGAGAGAGAGAGAGATAGTCAAAGATAATTCAAATATTTCAATCCAGTCATATGAAAGAATGGGGATTCATATACTGAAATATAGAGGACTCAGTAGGTACAGATTTGGAGAGGAAGAGAAATATAAAGTTTGTTTTTGACATGTTAAGTTGAAAATGCCAATTAGATAAGCAAGTGAAGGTGAATACATAGTCTAGAGTTCAGGTAAGAGGCTTAGGAGTCACTAATATATAACTGACTATCTTCTTTTTGCTGGTTCTTTCTCTAGTTTTATCAAGATATAATTTCCATACCAAATAACTCATCCAGTCTAAGTGGACAATTCAGTAATTTTTAGTAAGTTTATACAAAAATCAAAATTAAGAATGAAAGCAGAGAAATTACTACTAACCCTACAGATATTAAAATAATTATAAAGAAATACTATGAGCAACTTTACATCAACAAATAAGCAAATCTAGATAAAATGCACACATTTCCAGAAAGGCACAAGTTACCAAAACTAACTCAAGAAGAAATAGAAAACAAGAGTAGATAGTTGCATAGCCTTAAA
Organism: Carlito syrichta; assembly: GCF_000164805.1. Taxonomy (NCBI): domain Eukaryota; kingdom Metazoa; phylum Chordata; class Mammalia; order Primates; family Tarsiidae; genus Carlito; species Carlito syrichta. The sequence goes on from NW_007108370.1 coordinate 18,899, forward strand.
GTACCACTCTTCCCCCAAAATTTACTAATTACTGATGAGTAACATATATACAAATTCTCTGATACTCTTCCTTCCAGGAAATGGAGTTTAATTCCCCTTCCCTTGAGTGTGGTATAGATTTAATGACTTACTTCTACAAAACAGAATAAGGAAAGGGAAAACTGGTAACTTTGTAGTGGAAGAATCTTGTAGACATAATTTAAACCAAGTGATCAATTTTAATATCACTAGTAATAAGTCTTGTTGATATTGTGTATCCTGGAATATGATATAATGTGAAGGGGATATCACCTCTGTCGTGTTCTTCCCCAAAATCCATAACCTCAGTTTAATCATGAGAAAACATCAAATGAACCCAAAAGGAAGTACATTCTAAGATGCCTCACCAGTATTCCTTAAAAGTGTCTTTTTTTGTTCTTCAGATAGCATAGCTCTATCAATCTACATCCTAAATTTAATGATTATTTCTCCTACCATCTCAAAACTGCTGTTAAAACATTCTTAATGAATTTTTCTTTTCAGTTATCACACTCTTCAAATCCAGAATTTCCATTTGGTTCATTTAAAAAAATAATTGCTGGCTGGGCGTGGTGGCTCAAGCCTGTAATTCCAGCACTTTGGGAGGCTGAGGCGAGAAGATTGACTAAGCTCAGGGGTTTGAGACTAGTCTGGTAAACTTGGTGAGACCTTGTCTCTACAATAAATCAAAAAATTAGCCAGGTGTTGTAGCACATGTCTATAGTTCCAGTTACTTGGAAGGCTGAGGCAGAAGGATCGCCCGAGCCCAGCAGGTTGAGGCTGCGGTAGCCACTGCACTCCATCCTGGACAACAGAATGAGACTCCAACTCAAAAAAAAAAAATTGCTTTACTGAAATTCTCTTATTTGTTTAATCATAGTCTTTGTACTTTCCTTTAATTTGTAAAACTTAGATTCCTTTCACCCTTTAAATATGTTTATAATGACTGCTTTAAGTGTTTATTTGACTTTACAATCATTAGTCTAACATTTGAGTTTCCCCTACTTTATATGGTTACTGATTTCTTTGCTCAGTTCTTTATTTATTTTTTCTTTTATTTTTATTATTCTTGTTTTTATTTTTAAGCCTGGCTTCCTTGGGGTCACCCCTCCCTATATTCCTTACTGGTTGTCAACCAATGATTAGTCAGAGGTTGTACTCTAACAAATTGAGCCAGTAACACTTTCACCCTGGACAGATTTGTGTGTTTTGGGGGAAGCACATCAAAGTTCAGGCAGTTTTAAACTCTGATTTTTACTTTCTGTTGGGCCCTCTCACATCTTTGCATACGTAGGCAGGCTCATGTTTACTCAGAGATGTGTGAACAGCCAGGGCTCTCTCAGGTCTCTTCTGTGCAGGTAGGTGTATGAGGAGCTTACCAAGGTCACCGAAAGCTTTGTTACTCTCCACATCTCACTACTAAACTTCTAGCTATTGCTGGTCCGCTGCTTGCCCTAACCAAGCTCTCAGGCCAGCTGAGTCACTGGTCTGTTTTTTTTAGTTGGAGTCTCACTCTTTTGCCCAGGCTGGAGGGCAGTGGCATAATCCCGGCCACCGCAGCCTTCATCTGCTGGGCTCAGGCGATCAAGCTTGAGGTGGGTAATAGGAGCAGTCCCAGCCAAGAACACCACAGACTTCTACTGTCCTACCCAAAGTTCATTGTTTTTTAAATTAATAGCCACTCTCAATTTGGTGTATGCCTTGGCCAATTTCTAGAGCCTAGAAATAGTTGTTTTGATAATTTTCTGTTCTAGTGTTGCTTTATGGGGAGAAGACTTGTTGAGTGATTAATTCCTTCAAACTAATATAGTTGATTTGAAAGTCACAAGATTTTAAGTTAATATTTACTTAATATTAAGAATGTTCATATTAGTATTAAGAAATTTGGTGTATGCCTTGGCCAATTTCTAGAGCCTAGAAATAGTTGTTTTGATAATTTTCTGTTCTAGTGTTGCTTTATGGGGAGAAGACTTGTTGAGTGATTAATTCCTTCAAACTAATATAGTTGACTTGAAAGTCACAAGATTTTAAGTTAATATTTACTTAATATTAAGAATGTTCATATTAGTATTAAGAAATACAAAGGTCAGCCAGGCTCGGTGGCTCAGCCTTAATCCTGCGCCTTTGGGAGGCTGAGGTGAGTGGATTGCCTGAGCCCGTGGGTTCGAGACCTGTCTGGGCAACTTGGCGAGACCTCATCTCTACAATAAATCAAAAATTAGCCGAGTGTGGTAGCACATCTGTAGTTCCAGCTACTTGGAAGGCTGAAGTGGAAGGATCGGTGGAGTCCAGCAGATCGAGGCTGCGGTGGCCGGGAGCGGCCACTGCACTCCAGTCTGGGCGACAGAGTGAGACTCCAACTCAAAAAAAAAAAGAAATACAAAGGTCCTTTATTGGTAACTATATCTAACTATAAGTCTGTGTATAAGTAAGTCATTATTAATGCAAAACATTATAACAGTATATAACCCCATACCAAATACAAATAATCAAATTTTACATCAAAGTTTTGAAAATTTCAAGAGGGACATACCAAGCTTCCTTTAAAAAAGTCTATGGACAACCTCAAAAGCTCTATTTACGGCTGGGTGCAGTGGCTCAAGCCTGTAATCCCAGCACTTTGGGAGGCGGAGGCAAGAGGATTGCCTGAGCTCAGGGGTTTGAGACCAGTCTGAGCAACATAACAAGACCTCATCTCCACAATAAATCAAAAAATTAGCCAGGTGTTGATTTGAGCTACCTGGAAGGCTGAGGTGGAAGGATCACCAGAGCCCAGCAGGTCAAGGCTGTAGTGGCCATGAGCAGCATGCCACTGCACTCCAGCCTGGGTGACAAGAGTGAGACTCTGACTCAAAAAAAAAAAAGCCCTATTTACCTACTTATTTACTTAATCATAAACTTATCTTTCAGGGTTACAAATAACAAAAGATTTTAGGTTTCTAAGTTTAAAAAGGGAAGCTGGTAACACATTTTGGTGTTGGTCTATGTTCCCACCTACTAACGCTGCTGTATTCGCCCATATTTGGGGGGAGAATCTCTTCCTGAAAGACCACAAGTGTACCTCACCTTTGGGCTCAGTGATAATGTGGCTGACTCCAAGTCTCTGGCAGACATAATGGAAGGCTTGATTCCCAGGATTACACCACTGATCAATATAGTCATTTGAGCACGTCCACAGCATATTGTTCACTGTATCATAACAGGCACCTGCAAAAAAAGCACACTTTATTCAACTGTCATGTCATCATCTGCCTTGAATACATATTTCTCACAAGCACTGGTAAAAAATGGAAGGGCAAGGATTCTCTCTATTGTTGACAATCTACATCTCCATTCCAATAGATTCACTTGGCAAAGCACTAGATTGGGGCTCAACAAGGAGCCAGAATTTAATTTTTAATTTTGTTTAACTCCTACGTGAGAAGGAATAAGTCTCACAGAATAGACAGTTTTCAGTAACTGATTTATATGGGACCCACTTTCAAAAAGGATTTAAGTGGTTTATGTTAAAAACCCAGGTATAATAGGACCAATTAACATCAACACACTATAAAAGGCCCTAGTAACTGAGCCCAAAACTTAGACATAAGCTTCCTACCAGCCAGGGCAAAGAGAATATTATATAATGTTCATTTTCAAACAATAACAAGCATAACAATTCCTCACAGGAAATAAAACTTTTAATGGCATGAACTCTGAGGATTTATTATAGCATCATCACACAACCTAATGGACAGTATCTTTAATAGCAGTTTATTCAGAGGAATCTTACATATGGCAATTTCTTATATTGATTTCCAAAATTAAACAGTATAAAAACTTTCTTTCTTTTCAAGGAAACTAAAATGTCACAGAGAATTGGCAAGATTTTCAAGAGAAATCTGCTGAAAGTTTAAATTTTCCAAGGAAACGTGTGCATTTATTTCTTACCCAATCCTGGTACAAGAGCACCACGCCCCAGTGAGCTTCCAGCAGCATCTATGAGATCTGCACGACTCGTAAACTGACCGTCCGAAATATTATAGACCAAGCTGGAGGCTAGGACTTTGGAAACAAACATTAAGCTGTTTAATGAGCCTGAAGATTACTTTTCAAAGTTTAAATGTTAGCCTCTTACAAGACTTTTATAAAAATTACACCCGTTTGTTGTTGTTATACATTGGTGGTAACAATGAGGAGATGGAGAATACACACATAAGACCACAGAAAGAAAACTGACATTTGGCCAGGAGCTGTGGCTCACACCTGTAATCCCAGTACTTTGAGAGATGGAGGCAGGAGGATCTTTTAAGCCCAGGAGTTCAAGACCAACCTAGGCAACATAGCAACACTTCATCCCTACAAAAAGTAAGAAAAAAATTAGCCAGGCATGGTGGAGTGCACCTGTAGTCTTAGCTACTTGAGAGGTTGAGGTGGAAGGATTGCCTGAGCCCAGTAGGTCGAGACTGTGGTGAGCAGTGATTGTGCCACTGTACTTCAGCCTGGGCAACAGAATGAGACCCCCAACTCAAAAAAAAAAAGAAAGACAAGAAAAGAAAAAAAACCTGTCACTAAAACACCAAAATATCTTCTTAAATTTAATATTCGGTCATATTCCTGAAAGTGTTTTTAAAATGAGAACTTTTACATGAAGGGATTTTTGATATAGACTATCAAAAAAAGGGCAACTGCAAGAGGTAGGATTATTAACAAAAAAAGTAACAATGTTTACAAGAAACACTTTACTAGTCGGTGCTCAATAAAGTCTAGAGTACACTCAAACACAGCTCAGCGGCTATCCTTTGAAATATTGGCTCTAAAACTTGGAGAAACCTTGGCCTTTCCCCTTAACACACAACAGTGCGTTTCAATTCTGAGTTTGAATCCCAGCTCTACTGCTTCTGGGCAGTCCTGGGAAAGTTACTGAACCTCTCGGTTTCCTCATTTGTAAAGTGGAGATAATAAAAGTACCCAATGGAATTATTGTGAAGATTAAATGAGCTAAAATACATCAAGGATCTGCACCAACATATATGTAATAGCTGCTATCACTGATATTATTTTCTTCCCCACTTTCAAATATACAATTCTAGCATTGTCTCCCGGTTTGTTGTTCTTATTCCCATCACCCTAGTATTCCAGATCCTCATCATACCTGACTTGAGTTACACTATTACTCCTTCTTTTCTATTTTCTATTTTCTACTATTCCATTCTGCACATCAACCAAGTGATCTTCTCAAAATCTTTTTCATGGTATTTACTACATGTGTCTTGACCACTTATATGAATAATACCCATTTTTCACTGCTTAAACTGAACACCTCATGAAGCCTCTCCTTTCCACCCCACCCCACAGTAAGCCTTTCTTTCTTGGGTTCTGCAACCTGCACATCTGGTCTACAGGGGCATAGCAAGGGTGCAGCACAGTCTATCATTTTCTCATCTCACACATCTACATTGTTTCTCCCAACTGGGTTATGAGCCCCTAAAGGCAAGTACTAATTCACTACTGACTGAGCAGCCTCCACAGTGACCCACATGGAACAGGACACACAAGGAATTTAAGCATTTACTGATTTGTTGGACTAAACTAAAAATCACTGTATAAGCTATCTCCTCATGAAAGAATGGCACCACGAAGGCCCACTTTAATCAAATGGGGTCAATTTCAATTAAGTGCAAAAGCCATACCAAGGAGACTAATAAAAAAGTCTAATAAGACTAATGGTCAATAAAAAGACAGATAACTCAATTTTAAAATGACCAAAAGATTTGAATAAATATTCCTCCAAAGAAAATAGCCAATAAGTACATGAAAAGATGTTTAGCATCATTAGTCATTATGAAAATGCAAATCAAAATCATTTCATATCCACAAGTATGGTCACAGCAAAAAAGTGGAATACAACAAATGTTGCTAAGGACATGGAGAAATTAGACCCATCATACACCAATGATGAGAAGGTAAAATGGTGCAGCCCCTTTGGAAGACAGTTTAGCAGTCTCTCCAAAGGATGAACACACAGTTACCACATGACCCAGCAATTCTACTCCTGTGTATACACCCAAGAGAAATGAAAACAATGCTCCCACAAAAACTTACACACTAATGCTTTGAAGCAGCATTATTTCAAGTAGCCAAAAATGTAGAAACAACTCAAATGTCCCTCAAGACTGATGAATGGATACACAAAATGGAGTATTACCCATACAACGAAATATGATTCAACCATAAAAATGAAGTACTGAGTCATGCTACAATATAGATGAACCGTGAAAACATTATGTTAAGTAAAAAAAAGCCAGTCACAAAAGGTCATATACTGTATAATTCCATTTATAAGAAAAGTCAGAATAGCTAAATCCATAAAGACAGAAAATATATTGGTGGATGCCAGGAGTTGGGGGTAGGAAGAATGACCACTAATGGGTATGGAGTTTCTTTTTGAGGTGCTAGATAGATAGACAGTGGTAATGATTGCACAACTCTGTAAACGTACTAAATGTCATGAGAATTGTATTTTAAAGGGGTGAATTCAGGACGAGCACAGTGGCTCATGCCTGAATCCCAGCACTTGGGGAGGCCGAGGAGAGAGGACTGCTTGAGCCCAAGAGTTCGAGACCAACCTGGGCAACAGAGTGAGACCTTGTCTCTACAAAAAAAATTTGTTAAAAATTAGACAGGCATGGTGGTGTACACTTATAGTCCCAGATACTCAGGAAGCTGAGGTGGAAGGATTGTGTGAGCCCAGGAGGTCGAAGTTGTGGTTGCTGTGATTGTGCCACTGCACTCTAGCCTGGGAGACAGAGTGAGATTCAGACTCAAAAAAAAAAAAAAAAAAAAGGGTGATGGTGGTGAATTTTATAGCATGTAAGTTATATCTCAAAGCTGTTATTTTAAAAAGAGACTAATGGTAAACGTGCATGATTTACTCTGCCCTGGGAGCTAAAGGGGACATTCCGGTCACATGTACTGTCAGAGAAAACAAGCTGCTGAGAAAGTCCAACTAGCTGAGTATGGTGGCTCATGCCTATAATCTCAGCACTTTGGGAGGCTGAGACCAAGAGTATTGCCTGAGCTCAGGGTTTCGAGAACAGCCTGGGCAACTTGGTGAGACCTCATCTCTATAATAAATCAAAAAATTAGCCAGGTTTGGTGGTGTGAGGCTGTAGTTTCAGCTATTTGGAAGGCTGAGGTGAAAGGATCGCCTAAGTTCAGTAAGTCAAAGGTGTGGTAGCTGTGATTGTGTCACTGTACTCCAGTCTGGACAACAAAGTAAGACTCAGATGAAAGAAAGGAAGAAAGGGGGAGAAGGGAAGGGAAGGGAAGAGAAGGGGAGAAAGGGAAGAAAGGGAAAAAGGGAAGAAAGGAAAAAAGTAAGTCCAACCAATTTGATTCTAAAGGCAAAAGTTTGGAGTTATTATGAATTTTAATTTCCAAGCTTATGCAACTACTTGAAATGGCCTAAAGTTTAAGCTGATATTGGATAAATAATTTTGTTTTAACTGCTGAGTTCAAATGTATATCTGCAAGCTTTGTTTAGAACAAGAAGTGCTTTTTTAATATCTAAATATGAAATATTCTTTAATGGAATTACCTTAAGAAAATTATTTTAAGAAAACAGTATATAAAATACTGGGAAATAAAAATAAGTAAACGTATTTTAAAACATTTTAATATCATGTGCCTAAAAAAAAAAAGAATACAAAAACAAAACCAAAAACTGCTACCAGATATAAAAGGAACATTTTGTGGTGGGTGTTGTGTGTGCGTTTGTGTGTGTGTGTGTGTGTGTGTGTGTGTGTGTGTGTGTGTGTGTGTGTGTATTTTAGAGACACTCTAACATATTTTATGATCATCAAACAATGGTGTGAGACGCTATTATCCTTTTATTTTTTTTATTATTTCTTTTGAGTTGGAGTCTTACTCTGTTGCCCAGACTGGAGTGCAGTGGCTGCTCCCGGCCACCGCAGCCTCGACCTGCTGGGCTCTGGAAT
>NW_007108370.1:26915-51864 GCF_000164805.1 Carlito syrichta
TTTTTTTATTTATTGTAGAGATGAGGTCTCGCTGCCCAGGCGGGTCTCGAACCCGCAGGCTCAGGCAATCCACTCACCTCAGCCTCCTAAAGGCACAGGATTACAGGCTGAGCCACCGAGCCCGGCTTATCCTTTTATTTTTTACAACTGGGAAAACTGTATACTCTGGTTCCTCTTTAGATTGTATAAGTCTTTTGCCTTTTACAATTGGAAAGCTGAGGCTCAGAGGGGTTAAACGATGTTCCTAAGATAGAGAGCTAGAAAATGATAAGAGGAATATTTTCTTATCTTATATTTATTCTATTTAACTATGTGCATATTCTGAAGCCAAAACCACATTAATCACCACTTTAATTTCTAGTGTGTCCCCCTTATAAAAACATACGTACATTTAAAACAATACATTTTTTACAAATAGTATTTTCTCTCCTACATTGTTTGCTTAACGTTTTGTATATGTATCCTGAAATGGAGGTGTTTTACATACTTATTTTAATAACTTTGGAATTCTACAACAGTGAGTAGAGCTCTAGCTATGTCATCAGTAAATAATGTAGTAGAAGATTATTTTATTTCCTAAAACTTTGCTGAACTGATTATTATTTCTAGTAATTTTACAGGAGGATAGTTTTCAAAAGTATACTATTATGTCATCTACAAAAAAACTGTATTTTTTAATTCTCCTAGCCTATAACTCTATTGGCAATTATTTTTTTGTCATCAAAGAGCTATTACAAACTACTATTTAACAAAGTAAGTTTAAAATAATTAATGGAGCGGGCTTGGTGGCTCAGCCTGTAATCCCGTGCTTTGGGAGGCTGAGGTGAGTGGATTGCCTGAGCCCATGGGTTCAAGACCTGCCTGGGCAACTTGGCGAGACCTCATCTCTACAATAAATCAAATATCAGCTGGGCATAGTAGTGCACGCCTGTAGTTCCAGCTACTTGGAAGGCTGAGGCAGAAGGATGGCCAGAGCCCAGTAGGGTCAAGGCTGCGGTGGCCGGGAGCGGCCACTGCACTCCAGTGTGGGTGACAGAGTGAGACTGTAACTCAAAAACAATAAAATAAAATAAAATAATTAATAGAAGGCTGGGCATGGTGGCTCATGTCTATAATCCCAGCACTTTGGGAGGTCGAGGTCAGAGGACAGCCTGAGCCCAGTGATTCAAGCCCAGCTTGAGCAACTTGGTGAGACCTTATCTCTACAATAAATCCAGAAGAATTAGCTGGGTGTGGTGGCGTACGCCTGTAGTTCCAGCTACTTGGAAGGTTGAGGCAGAAGGATTGCCTGAGGTCAGCAGGTCAAGGCTGCAGTGGCTGGGAGTGTGCCACTGCACTCCAGCCTGGGCAACAGAGTAAGACTCTGACTAGAAAAAAATAAAGTAAAATAATTAATAGAAAAGCCTTAAATTTCAGAATTTGAGATATAAATTGGAGACAGTGCCTCAAGTAAAACTCACTTACTTTTTAAGGATGACAAACCGCTTGTTCCACCAAAAAGAGAGCGGGTAGCAGAGCTGCCTGACCCCCCTGGAGGTGGCACCAGCATCACCAAGTACGTGCCACAGGTATATATGGGTGTCTTCCGTAGCATTTTCAGAGGTAGCCCACAGCTAGTATTTGCTGGAGAAAGGAATGAAAATGCTAAGTAAAAATATTTTACATAGAAGTTAATTTGATTACCACAACAGGCTAGGTACAATGAGAGAGCCTCATACTAAAACAAAGATATACCCAGATTAGAAATACAGAACAAGTAGTAAAAGTAAAGGAAAAAAGAATTATCAAACTATCTTCTAGCTCCAGAGCCTGGTCCTAAGCCTCATGTAAGATGGTCTGAACATTTCTTGAAGGTGTTTACAATCTTTAATATGCCTTCATATCTCTAAACATTCTTTCAGAAGAAATAATCCTCACATGGACTAAATCTTAAAATAAGACAAGAATCCTACTGTTTGTGTTTCCCGTAGAAAACTGATACAAGTTGAGTACCCTTATCTGAAATGCTTGGAACCAAAAGGAGTATTTTGGATTTCAGATTTTGAAATATTTGCATTATACTTACTGGCATATACTTACTGCATTATACTTACTGAGCATTCCTCATTTGAAAATCTGAAGTCCAAATGCTTCAGAAGTATTGCCCTTAAGTGTTACATCAATTTTAATGCTCAAAAAGTTTTGGATTTTGAAGTGTTTCGAATTTTGGATTTTTAGATTTGGGATGTTCAACCTGTACTCCAATCAATATTTTTTTTCTTCATTTTATAAAGAACAAATTCTTGACAGGTTTGTATTATTACATTAATTGCAAACAGCCTTGAACATGAAATCAACCAAAAATTTCAACCTAATAAAAGATTTCACAATATCTATCACAAAATAATTTTATACCTGCATGATTTATTATAACTCATTATATATATTTTTTCCTTTAGGGCTAATGACATACACTACCATTAAGAAAATAATTACTGTTTCTAATCAAGAAGTATAAAATGTATTTTAATCTTACTAGCATATCTGAAATGTGAAGTGAATTTAAGGATTTTCTATAGACTAGCCTAGTGAAAATTGATGATGTCAACAGAAAATCAATTACAGTGCTTTACTTAGAAAACTGACAGGCTATAAAATATAACCAATTATTCATAGCCTAGATAGATCAAAAAATTGTTTTTAGATGCTTTACATTAGAAAAATGAGTAAAATGAAACCTAATCTATCTGATATTTGTTTTAATGCTTGTATTTCTAGAAAGCTTCATTTATTTTTTAAACTGCAGCACCCAGCAAAAATATTCTTCATTCAGGACATAAATTCAGGAGCATAAATTTCTATTGGTAAGAAACCCCCAAAAGGGCAATGATTGGAAAACTATAAACTCTATGAACACAACATTTTCACCAAGCTGTTTTTTAATATACATACTCTTATTAACATGGTAATAGATGTTAGTTTATCATGGAATAAAAACTTCTAGGATCCCTAAATGTTCACTTAATTTTCAAAAGTTTACTTAGAAACTGGTGAATTTTAAATGTAGTAACATCATGTCAAATAAATACACAGAGAATATATATGAAAATATGTCCATTGCTTTGCTAAGCTATGATCTGGCCATGTGGCTCTTTGAGCTATGGTCGCCATGTTTCCTAACTTTGGCCTCCCTCCCCTACGTTGGAGAGGTAAATCACTTATCTCTCTCGAATTTACTTTCTAAATAAACTATATTTTTCAATTTAAAAAAAGAGAATATATTTAAAAATACAATGAGACCACATGTTAAGAACACAGACACCAGTTTCCACAGAATTCTATTAATAAATATGCCCTTGCCTTCTGAGGTCTGTTTTTGATATTGTACATATTTTCTTCTCCAATAAACATTCCTTTATTATTTCCACTGTTTAGGGTAGGTTTCAATTTTCTCCCAAGGGACAAACCCAGAGCAAGCCTTCAGCTTGTCATAAAAATGTTTATTAAGGTTAAAAAAAAAAAAAAAAAGAACCTGCCTTCTACAAAGTATTCTCTCCAACTCAAATTATCCACTTACCCAATTTAAAATAACTATTAACAGTTTCCTCACTTATATTTAATATAATAGAGATCTGTGAAAATAAAATACTATCTTTAAATTCTAGTATGGACTAGTAACTATTTACTTTGGCAGTCTCTTAGTGAATTAACCACAAATATTTTCTCTTACTAGCATTTCAAACTATAAAAGAAAGCATAAAATTACATTACATTCATTGAATGCATATTAACTCTGATACTTTTTTATATATGGCATCTTTTTCTAACTTCATCTTTTACAACAGTTCATAGTTTATTATAAACCCAGGTATTTGGTATATAATCTGTAAAAACTTCCAGAATAATGATTCTTAACTTTTTGGGGGGCATAAATGACTTTGAAAATCTGATGAAAATTTTAACAAATATATATAAAATATCATTTAAAGCTTTGGAGGAGTATGTTTATTAACCTCATAAAGGTTTACCAGGGTAAGAACACCTGCTGTAAAAGAGCAGAATAGAATATATAGTATGCTACTTTTCAAAGGTAGAAAATAAGAACACATAAAGTTGATTTTAACCGTATTTGCATAAAGAAACCCTAGGACAATAAATAAAAACTAATAAATATAACTACCTGGGGGGGAAAGGGTAGGAGTAGACTACAGAATACACCAACATGGTAGAAATAAGACTCCTCTGCATATATATGTATTTTTACATTATTTTGATTTTCAAACTCTGTAAATGTATTATCTATTTTAAAACATTAAATTACAAAAACAAAATGATAAAATCAAAAAAAACAAAATCTCTCCTATAGAAGGTTTATCTTTTACTTGCTTGGCCAAGATTGTATTTAGTGAAGATGATGTTAAATCATATGCTAAACATGAAATCAATTCATTTATACTAACAGTAATGATAACAGGGTGTTTTCAGTTAAAGGTAGAGCTCTTCTGAATTATTACAGGTTCATGAGAATTCATGTTCATAGCCCTCAACTTGTATTCACTTGGAATAAAAAACTGGACAATGACTGGAAGAGCAAATAAGAGGAACTATGGCAAAGGAAATCCCTATGTACTGCACAGATTAAGCGTTCAATAAAAAATAACTAAACAGAAGGAGCCCTATATACAAGGAAACAAATCTGGGAAGTTCTTAGCAACATACCTGCCTGATCTTCTTTCAGTGTGTTGGAGATGGTGGAGCCAGTCAGGGCAGCAAGCGTTGCTGACGGGGAGGCTCTGTACCGAGAAAGTCTACTCAGAAGCATCTCGTTAATGCTTTTTGCAGACTCGCCCTCTTTTCTCATTAGAATTGTGCGTTCCTGAAGTGGGTTGGCTACAAATACACCATTTTCAACCTAATTAAAAAAAAAAAAAAGAGGTCCTAAAATGATATCTGTTTCCATTTAGTTGGTAAATTTCTACTTGAGAATGACATTATTGTGACTAGTTGCTCAAAAATATTTCAAACACTGCACCTGAGTAGATGTATACCTCAAAACTCGAGTATTCTATAGCAACTACTGTGAACAAAAGAGGCTATGCTAAGTTTGAGAGCTTTCATTTTTCATAATAGCCCAGATTCTAAGTGTAATAAGCCTAGTTTAATAGATTCTATGAAAAGTTGTCGATTAAAATTCCTTACACTGAATTCCACAGGCAATGCTCACTAATTACATGCCTCTGACAGGTACAAGTAAAATGAAAGGAAAACAAATCAATCAGTCTTTGATTTACTATTAAGGACAACTATGAGGATAATGTCTCCTTGAAATATAATTAGTGGCTAAAATCCAAACTGTATATTAAAAGTAGTTAACATTAGCACCAGCTGCCGGGGTTCTGGCAGAGCTATCTTAGACAAAGACAGACTGCTAAAAATACACGTCAACTTCAACTGGATCTTTGCTGGTGTCTGGCAATTCTTTCATTCATCACTTGATTATTCCCCAGAAAAATCTCTGGAGTGGTGACTCCAAAATTCCTTGGCCAATTCTGAGTTTGACTTACATCAGACCACCTGGCTTGCTTTATTGCTAAAAAGATGCAGTCCGCTTTTCTGTTTCTCCCACTCCTCTCTCTTCCAACCCAAGAGTTTCTGAACCCAGGCACACTTATTCGTCCTTTCCTCTGATTCAGAGGAAGAAGATTCATGTTTAAGATTAACCCTTCTACTTCTGCCTCAAATCTGTGCTCTTCTCTGTCTCTTCATCATCAGTGTATCCCTTGCTATTAACTTTGTCTTGTTTTCCAATATCCACAGGTCTCTGAGACCTTAAAACTATGGTAGCCCATTCAACCAACTTCCATTCACTGTCAGATGTGTCAAATATCCTACTGCTGCCCCCTTATAGACTCAGGTTCCTGGATCTGGCTGGAGACTCAGAAACTGGTCTTGGTGAAGACAGGCAGGACTGGCCTGAGGCTGTGGGGCATGAAGATAAGAGGAAAAGGAATGCAAAGTGGCAAGTCTTCAGAAGCAAAAAGAAAGCAAAGGAGTCCAAAGAGAAAGGTTGGTAACAGAAGGAAGAGGCATGAGAAAGTCAGCAAATTTGAAAATACAGCCAGGAAAGACTCCCAAAGGTGGTGTACATAGTGAAGGAGTCTTTTATGACATATTCACAAATGTCAAAGAAAAATAATTGTTAGAGTCCAAAAACATTGTTTTAATTTCCTCACTCTCTGCTTCTTCAGCCTCTGAAGTGCTGGTCTCTGAACTCAGCACCTTCTAATGAGCAGACATTCCTGATAACCCAAACCAAAACCATCAAGTTCTCTTTGACTTCCTAGCCAGTAAAGTCATGGCTGCCAGGCTTCTTGGGAAGTTCCTTTCTCAGTCTTGTGGTTAGAACACAAACCTGGTTTGTTTCTTTTTAACATGAACACTTAAATATCTGTGTAAGGTACTCACTGTGCTAGTGAGTGAGGCCAGCATAGTCCCTGCTCTCCCTCCTCTCTCATCTTTGCTGGTCCACATCTCCATTTGATTAAGTGGGAGCTTCCCCCTGGTGTCCAAGACCTTCTCCTGGAAGAGTCTTTTCTTATCATTCAGATATCATGCAGAATGCCACCTCCTCAAAGAGGCCTTCCCTGATTACCAATCCAAAAAAAGAATCTCTCCCAAATCCCCCAAGCCAGAGGACATCATGCTGTTTTGTTATCTGCACAGCACTCACCACTCTCTCGAATTATTTTACTTATTAATTCATTTATTTTTTGCCCTTCACCTTGCCCCGCCCCGACTGATGCTACACCTTCCTGAGAGCAGAGATCCTGTCTGCCTTGTTCACTATAACATCCTCAGCTCTCGGGAGACATTCAATAAATACTTAATGCCTTGTTGAATAAACAAATCAATGCCCTCCCCCAAACTCAATGCCAATCTCTCTGTGGTGACTCCCACATTTCCATCTACAAACTCATCCTTGCTACTAAGACCTAGTCTCACTCTTTAACCACCCCTTACCCTCCCACCCACATTTCTACTTGAACAGTCTCCTATCACCTAAAATTTTACATGTCCGCATCTTATGCATTGTTTATCCCACCCTCCTGCCAGATTAACCTTTAGCAGGCATAGCTCTATTTATGCTGCACAATTCTAAATATAACCCCCTTCAAAGGCATCCAAGATAAAAATCAATCACTTTAAACTTGGCAGTCAAAAGCATTTCTCAATCTGACTGTATGAGAAAACCAATAGATAACTAAAAAAAATTAAAAACCATATTATTGTATTTAAGTACTTAAAAAATACTGAAAAGAGAAAAGCTGATAAAGCATCTGTGAGACACAAGTAGGACTGAGGTTTGGTGCACAGACAATAAATCTGCTGGGAATCCCTACTTCAGCAAAGAAGCTCTTCATGGGTACAGAGCTGCTGATTTGGGGAAAAGGGAAAGAGCAGGGAGGAATGAGAAGCAGCCCAGGGTTTGTCGTGACAAGGGCTTCCATTCTGGCACGCACCCTGGTCCAAGCTACCATCATCTTAAGAAGGATGACTAAACAAGCCTCCCTAACTCTCTCCTCACTTCCATCTGTACCCCAAAGGTTTACTCTTCTCGTAGCCAGTGACCATTTAAAAATGTAAATGAAACCATGTCCCACCTGTTTAAAACCCTGCAGTGGCTTTCCAACATACTTAAGATAAAACCTGCACCATGGATAAGGTCCCATAAGGACCAATGTCTGCTGAGCTCCTCGGCCTCATGTGCCTCAACTTAACCCTTGCTTACTATGTTTTCAGCCACACTGGGCTTCTGTCACACCTCCAGAATATCATGCTTCCTCCAATTCTAGGCTTTGGTATTTGCTGTTTCCTCTTCTTGGACTATCCATCTATTCCAGTTCTCCTAGGACTGTCCTGGTTTTAGCAATGGAAGTCCCATGTCCTGAGAAATCCCTCAGTCCTAAGTAAACTGGGATGGCTTCTTATCATTCAGGCCTCAGCTCAAGTGTCTTCCCTGCCACCTCTACTAAAGTAGCTGCCCACTTCCACCCATGCACTCCCTATTACATTGTCCTGTTTTATTTTTTCCCCAGCAGTTATCACTAGCTGAAATTATTTTGTTCTTGTTGTTTACCTTTTTATTTGTCTAACTTCCCACAATCTAATATAAGCTCCATGAAAATAAAGGCTGATTTACTCTGTTACCCGATCAACAGACAGGGCAATATAGTAGGTACTCAATCATTACTGAATGAATAAAGGGTAGCTTAGTTATCAGGATCACAACTGGAAGAAAATAACAAATCCTTAGGAAGAAAGGGAAAGAGATCTAGTGTGTCCATTACTACATGACCATATCTTTAGGAAGGTACATAAAGAGAGCAAAATAGCAATAAAATTGCCACCGAGCTGGGCTCGGTGGCTCAGCCTATAATCCCATGCCTTTGGGAGGCTGAGGTGAGTGAATTGCCTGAGCCCGCGGGTTCGAGACCCGCCTGGGCAGCAAGACCTCATCTCTACAATAAATCAAAAAAAAAAAAACAAAGTCAGCCGGGCGTGGTAGCACATGCCTGTAATTCCGGCTACTCAGAAGGCTGAGGCGGAAGGATCGCCGGAGCCCAGCAGGTCGAGGCTGTGGTGGCTGGGAACGGCCACTGCACTCCAGTCTGGGCGACAGAGTGAGACTCCAATTCAAAACAAAATAAATAAATAAAAATTGCCACCGACTCTAACCACCAAAAATACTCCCAGCAGTTTATAGAGAGCACATGGAGGCAAAAGACCTCTCAAATCAAAACAGAAGTGAGGATTTTTTCCTTAAGAACTCTGAGAGGAGTACGGGCTTGGTGGCTCAGCCTGTAATCCTAGCACTTTGGAAGGCCAAGGTGAGTAGATTGCTTGAGCCCGCAGGTTCGAGACCCACCTGGGCAACTTGGCGAGACCTCATCTCTACAATAAATCAAAAATTAGCCGGGTGTGGGAGCGTGCGCCTATTGTTCCAGCTACTTGGAAGGCTGAGGTGGAATGATCACCGGAGCCCTACGGTGGCTGGGAGCATGCCACTGCACTCCAGTCTGAGCGATAGAGTGAGACTCCAACTTCAAAAAAAAAAAAAAAAAAAAGAAAAGAAAGCATGATGCAAACAGAGGCTTGATAAGCACTTGCCCTTTTAAAAAGCTTCTTGCTGAAAACCAGCCTTCATGATGTCAAAGAGGTTCAGCTTAGATAACTGAATAATGGGTGCTAAGTGGAGAGAGATCCTGGAAGATGAGAGGTTATCTTCAATGTCACAGCCCCTGCCAAGCTCCCAGCTGAATGAAGCCGCATGTATGACCTCAGCTTCACCACGTAGAGACAAAGAACCACCCAACGGAGCCCAGCCAACCTATAACCCACTGTTGTTTGAAGTTGTTTAGTTTGGGAGCAGTCTGTTGAGCAGCAGTAGATAACTGAAATACTCTAACATCAGAGAAATTCTGTAATCAAAGTGTTAGCGGTCATTTTATATTAATAATAGTTTAAGTTAGGTGAATATTCTCTACATTCTATTTCTCTGCATCATACTTCTACAGTCTACCTTTTATAGTGATATAGTTATCTAATTCCATGATGAATTATTAAGAAATCATTCTGAGAGATAAACACAGCTAGTTAGATTCTACCTTCAACTGGGTGCAGGGGCTCATGCCTATAATTCCAGTACTTTGGAAGGCTGAGGTGAGAGGATTGCCTGAGCCCACGGGTTTGAGACCAGCCTAGGCAACTTGGCGAGACTTCATTTCTTTTTTTTTTCTTTTCCTTTTTTTTTTTGAGTTGGAGTCTCACTCTGTCACCCAGACTGGAGTGCAGTGGCTGCTCCCGGCCACCACGGCCTCGACCTCCTGGGCTCCGGCGATCCTTCCGCCTCAGCCTTCCAAGTAGCTGGAACTACAGGCACACGCTACCACACCCGGCTAATTTTGATTTATTGTACAGATGAGGTCTCACCGAGTTGCTCAGGCGGGTCTCGAACCCACGGGCTTAGGCAATCCACTCACCTCACCCTCCCAAAGTGCTGGGATTACAGGCTGAGCCACCGAGCCCGGCTACTTCATTTCTACAATACAAAAAAAAAATTACCCGGGCATGGTGGCATGTGCCAGTAGTTCGAGCTACTTGGAAGGCTGAGGCTGAAGGATCGCCTGAGCCCAGCAGGTCAAGGCTGCGGTGGCTGTGAGCATGCCACTGCCCTCCAGCCTGGGCTACAGAGTGAGACTCCAACTCAAAAAAAAAAAAAAAAAAAAAAAACACCTTAAAGAAAAAATAAATAAATAAAGCCGGGCTTGGTGGCTCAGCCTGTAATCCCAGCACTTTGGGAGGCCGAGGTGAGTAGACAGCCTGAGCCCGCGGGTTCGAGACCAGCCCGGGCAACTTGGCGAGACCTTATCTCTACAATAAAAAAAAATTAGCTGGGTGTAGTAGTGCACACCTGTAGTTCCGGCTACTTGGAAGGTTGAGGCAGAAGGATTGCTGGAGCCCAGCGAGTCGACGCTGGGGTGGCCGTGAGTGTGCCACTGCCACTCCAGCCTGGGTGACAGAGTGAGACTCCAACTAAAAAACAAAACCAAACAAAACTAATATATGGTCACTCCGGGAGATCTGGGGAAAAACGAAAGCTGTAAATAAGAAAATAAAAGTCACTATTTTTTTTTTTTTTTTTTTTTTAAGGGTAACCAGTTAATGTTTTCAGTTCTAGCTTTTAAAGAAACTATAGATAGCTTTGGGTGCTGCACATTACCACTGGGATCAAGAAAAGGATGTGTCACCAATTAAAAAAAATATATATCCTGGGACTGAATTCCAGCACTTTGGGAGGCCATTATGAGAGGATCACTTGAGGCCAAGAATTCAAGACTAGCCTGGGCAACAAAGCAAGATCCTCCTCCATCCCTACCAAAGAAAAAAGAAAATAAAAATAATTAGCCAGGCATGGTTGTGAATGCCTATAGTCCCAGTTCCTTGGGAGGCTGAGGCCAGAGGACTGTTTGAGCTGAGGAGTTTGAGGCTGCAGAGAGCCATGACTGTGTCACTGTACTCCAGCCTGGGAGACAGAATGAGACCTTGACTCTTTAAAAAAAGAGAAAAAAGGAATATATCCTGAAGCTGCTCGCTTTTTACCAACTACACTTCACCCTCAGTCCAACACAATCATCTTTCACCTGATATGCTGCAATAACCTGCTACTGGTTCCATTTTTCCCCCTTTTCCATGCTGTGTTCATTTTTAAAAAGTTTTATTATAAAAGTTTTTATAATAATACAAAAATATATACAAAAAGAACAAGTAATACTCATTTATTATCATTTAGACATAGTTATCAAGATTTTTCCATATTTGCTTCATCTCTCCCAAACATTGTTATTTCACCCCTACCCATTTCCAGTGTGCATTGCTAAAAACATATTTTCTTAAATAACTACAATGTAATCACACTGATTATTAGCAATAATTCTTGATATCATCTAATATTGAGCCAAATTTTCTCAAAAATACTTTTTTATAGTTTGCTTTGATTCAGGAATCAAACAAGATCCACATATTACATACATTTGGCTTAAGTTTCTTCTATGGTTGTTTAGTTGCTAAGAGTCTTCAAATCTGGCAATAGTCTATTCTTGACCCAAAAGGTACAATGAACCTTTAAAACAAGATCCCATCACCTTCCTACTTAACACTCTCCAGGAGCTTCCCATCTCACTTGGAATAAAATCCAAACACCTTGCAAGGCCCTACAAGTTAGGGTGCTGGTGAACTCTCCAACTTTATTTCCTGCCACTCATCTCTCATCACTCCCCTGGAGACACATGGACCCTCTTGCTGTTCTTCCCAGCATGTCAAGCTCACCCATATCTCAGAGGCTCCACACAGGCCGTTTTCTATCTGTAATGCTCTCCTGCCAGATCTTCACATGCTTCATTCCTTTATCTTACTCAGGTCTCAGCTCAAATATCACCTCCTTAGAGTATCACAGCTTGAAACTGTGCTTCTACCTCTTCCCCTGGAATGTAACCTTCAAGAGGACTTGGATCTTGTCTCATCTACGCTGTATCATCAGCTCCTAGGTGCTAATTGGCATAGCCTTCCATAATGTTGAAGAGAGATGAATGAACAAACGCAGACATAGCTGTCTATACTTGGGGCTACTGCATGAAGTGCCCAGGACTCATTAAGTAGGGTTTTATGAAAGCTTCCATTTGTATACAGTGGGCTGAGATCACAAACACACCACAAAATAAAAATGGTAGGAAAAAATATCTTGTGAGGTATGTTATTGAGGGGATTCAAATATCCAATGAGGGATGAAGCCAGATGGTTCACGGCTTAACTGCACCAGCACACAGCAGCAGCAGCAGCACCTGCTGTTATCTTTTGGAATTACAGTTACAGGGTTCCAAGAGAGGAGTAAACAATCAGGCTGTTGTTTGTTACTGTGGGTGGGAGAGAGGTCACCTTCTGCAAAAGTAAATAAAATTGATGAGCAGCAAATGGCATAGGCCCCAACCTAATTGTCTGAACTAGCTGGCCAAACTTCCCAGCGTGGGCTTTTCCCATCACCTTGTTCATACTTTCTCCCCATTAGAGTTTATTTTTCAACTTCTGCTCATTTGCTATTTATTAGATGCTCAGCTCAAGTCCCAACAACTCCATTAAAATCTTCCCACAATGAATTTTACTTTGGCCGAGAGTGTGCCACTGTACTCCAGCCTGGGTGACAGAATGAGACTCCAACTCAAAAAAAAAAAAAAAAAAAGCAAAGTAGAATTGCATCTCAATAACAAAGTAAGATACAGAAGAATGTGTGTAATAAACCATCATTTGTGTACAAAGCAGAAGAGGAAAACCAAAACTGAAAAGATACAGAAGAAATGTCAACCTCACTTGCCTCTGAGGAGGGAAACTGGGCTTGGAAGCAGGGTAGGTAAGAGACTTTTTGTACCTTCAGTATTATAACTATGTGAATATATTATCTATTTGAAAATATTTTTAAAACATTAAAACAATACAACTAGCACTAAATTTGGAGAGAAACTTATCAGTACTTTTCTTTCTTTTTTCATTTTTTTTTTCAGTGACAATGCTATCTTCTCTGCATTATTCCAATTTCGGTATCTCTGCTGCCAAGGTGAGCACTTATCAGTACCAGTACTTCTAAATATCGAAGTAAAAGCATAATTCACAGCAAATCTAATTCTTTCCAATAATTATCAATAGCCACATCTATGTGAAAAGTATCTATACTACTTAGAAACCCAAATTAATCATGAATTAGTAAAGAATTTCAGGGCTAGAATCCTATGACTCATCTCATCTAAAGCTTCATTTCATAGATAAAGGTTTCTGGCTGGTTTGACTCTGGTGATTCCCAGGAGGTCCATGGCTAAGTCCTATAATTTGTGAATTTTGAAGCAGGTGATTTTTCTTATCTATGCAATAATTTAAATTTTAAAAATAAAACAAAAATACTTCAAGATTGGGCTCGGTGGCTCAGCCTGTAATCCCAGCACTTGGGAGGCTGAGGTGAGTGGATTGCTTGAGCCCGTGGGTTCGAGACCCGCCTGGGCAACTTGATGAGACCTCATCTCTACAATAAATCAAAAAAAAAATTAGCCGGATGTGGTAGCGCACGCCTGTAGTTCCAGCTACTTGGAAGACTGAGGCGGAGTGAGACTCCAACTCAAAAAAAACCAAAATACTTCAAATGCCCCTACAGTCCACCTCATCACCCTCTCCAACTCCTCTTCTGCTTTCCCCAACCCTCTGGAGAGAATGACCTGTTCTCCCTCTTACCCTTGCCACCTTGCCCTCAACCAACTATATCTGGCCTCCACTCCTATTACTTCCCCATAATAGCTCTTCCTGAGGCTCCCAGTGGCCTCTGTATTCTACATTCAAAAGATTTTTCAGGCTGAATCATGACTTCTCAGCAGAATTTGTTGCTGTTAAACAATTTTTTTTTTTACAAAAATTTACTTTTTTAAAAGTTAATTTTTCTAAAAAGCCCATTGTTTTAAAACATACGAAAAGATGAATGGTGGCAAGTAAGCGTTGCTCCAACCAGTTCCATTCCCCAGAGGAACCAATGCTGCCAGTTTCTTGAGGTGCTTCATTCACTCATTCAGCAAATGTTTAGGCAAATCATTCACTCAGCAAATATTTTGTTGGCTCTGCCGAGAACAGAGCCAACAAAAGAGACAAAAATCCCTGCCGTCCTGGAGCTGACATTATAGACAGGGGAGATAGTCAATAAATAAGCAAATAAATGAGTAGCAATAAGAAGAAAGATAAGCAGGGCAAAAGGGATAAGAGTGGACAGGATTTCCTTTTCTTTTTTTGAGTTGGGGTCTCACTTTGTTACCCAGGTTGGAGTGCAGTGGCAGGACTGCAGCTCCCCACAGCCTTAACTTCCTGGGCTCAGGCAATCCTTCTGCCTCAGTCTCCCCAGTAGCCGGGCCTACAGGTGTGCACCACCATGCTCTACTAATTTTTTGACTTTTTTGTAGAGATGGGGTCTTGCTATGTTGCCTCAGCTGGCCTCAAACACCTGGACTCAAGTAATCCTCCCACCTCAACCTCCCAAAGTGCTGGTATTATAGGCATGAGCCACTGCTCCTGGCCTGGATTGTATTTTCTATAAAGTATTTTACATAGGATGGTCAGAAAGATCTTTCTTTTTTTTTTAATATGCAATATATCTTATTTGTATGTCTGTTTTAGAGTTGTGGGGTACAACTGAGGGTTTACAACATAAATAGGCATCATGCAGGTAAAGTTTGGGCTTCTAGCTGGCCCTCTCTCCCCCAGCAGTGCACCAGGTACCCACTGTGTTGCCACGTGCCTCTTCCTTCTTCCCTCCCTCTCTCCCTTGGCCAAGCCCTATGACTGCTGATCCCATCCTTGTGCTAATGTGACTAGTGTTCAGGGCCCGCTTATGAGTGAGAACATGCAGTATTCAGTTTAGAAAGGTCTTCTTGATAAGGTGATATTTGAGCAGATACATAAAAAAAATGAAAGAACAAGTCACATGGGTATCTGCAGGTCAGACATTCTAGCACAAAGGCCTGAGGTGGGAGCACGCTTGGTGTGTCTGAGTAAAATAAAAAGAAACTAGCTGTGGTTAGAGTAACGTGAACAAGGGGGAAGGTTAAGTGCAGGGTAATAGGTGCAGTGGGGCCCAAATCACATAGCGCCTTTATAGAAATAATGGGACATGGGATACATTTTGAATGTAGAACAGACAGCATTTATGGACAACATGAAAATTGGCAGGGGAAGGGAGAGGAGGAAGAGTCCAAGTGTGATACTCAAGGTCTCTGGCCAGCTCTGGAAGGACATAGATGCTGAAACAGGAAAGACTTCAGGAAGAGCACAGCTGAGGAAAAATATCAGGAGTTTGGTTGGGGGCATATTTAGCTTAAGGTGACTAACAGACCTCCAACTGGAGAATTCTAACCATCTGTGCACATACAAATACCCACATCAATATGTACCTAGAGGATAGCTTTGACTGAGCAGACAGGTTTCAGCTGAAAAGCAAGTGTGAGTATCATCAACACATACAGGTGTTTCAAGCCATAAAACAAGATGAGATCAACTAAGGAGTAAGGCAGTAGATAGAAGCAGAACAGAGAGAAGCCATTCTAGAAATAAAACTCAGAAAGAACAATCAGTGAATAGAAGCACTATGAGGTGTTCTCAAGCCAAGCTTCAAGAGTGGAGGAGTGATCAACCACATCAGATGCAAAGAGTCAAGTAAAAAGACCACCAAGACGACCACTGAATTTAGCAATGTGGACGTCATCTGGAAACTTAGTACGTGCTGTTTGATGGTATGATGAGGTTATAAGACTGACTGGAATGGGTTTAAAGAGGTAAAAACAGTAAGTGTAAGCACTTTTGAGAGTTTTGCTGTAAAGGAGAATCAAAAGATAGAGGATGCCTTGAGGTATCCAAGGGTGTAGATCAAGAGAGTTGGTTTTTTCTCAAGAAAGGAGATGTTTTATGCTTCATGGATAACCCATGGACAAAGGAAAGTTGTTAATGCAAGAGCAAGACAACTGCAGATAAAATCCACCCCCCCCCCACTTTTTATTACACAGCAGGTAGTGATATACACAGTGTTCTGAGACCAGTTTTTGTACTAAACAATGTAACCTGGAAATTAATCTACTTCAGTCTATGAAGATCTACCTCACCAGTTTTTGATGTCTACACGGCATTCCATCCTGTGACCGTACCACAGGCAGGGAGCTAGTGATCTGTATTTAGCCTCCTAAGTTAGCATTTTAGAAAAGCTGCTAAATGAGTGTTCAGTGACAACTAAAAACCTTTTTTAATGATGAAAAATTTCAAATATATGCAAAAACGGAGACCAGTATAATGAACCTCCATATACTCATGATGCAGATTCAATTAATGCCCAGATGTTGCCACATCTGTTTAACCTATCCTCTTTTTATGCTCAAGTATTTTAAAGTGTATCCCAGACATCATATAATTCCATTTCTGAATATTCTGAGTACTTCACTAAACACCTCTAAAAATAAGGACATTTTCTTATATGTGTTATTATCATACTTCAAAATTAAATTAAAACTAACCTCTTAGTTTCATCTTATATTCCTAATACTTTTATATTCAAATTTCAAATTGTCTCCAAAAAGTTTTTTTTTTTTTTTTAATTTTAACAGTTTGAGCCGGGCTGGGTGTCTCAGTCGTAATCCCGCGCTTTGGGAGGCTGAGGTGAGTGGATTGCCTGAGCCCACGGGTTCAAGACCCGCCTGGGCAACTTGGTGAGATCTCATCTCTACAATAAATCAAAAAATTAGCCGGGTGTGGTAGCCTGTAGTTCTAGCTACTTGGAAGGCTGAGGCGGAAGGATCACAGGAGCCCAGGAGGTGGAGGCTGCGGTGGCCGGGAGCGGCCACTGCACTACAGTCTGGGCGACAGAGTGAGACTCCAACTCAAAATAAAATAAAATAAAATTTTAACAGTCTGATTTGGACTTAAAAAATGATTCAAAGGCTGTTCTTTTCATCTAGAGCAGTCTCTTTCCTCCCCAACTTTTTATTTCATGTCGCAGGCAGGGACTATTTTAGTTGTTCTATTTCTTCCAGGGCAGGTATGAGTTTCTGATTACATAAGTATGTCTAAATATATTTTTATGTTGTTTGTACAACTAATTGATACTTTGGTTGAATACTGACTTCTGTGTTGAAAATCCATTTTCCTCAGAATTCTGAAAGCACTACTCCATTTTTGCATCCAGAGGTGCAATTGAATAGCCCAATACTTTTCTAATTCCCCATCATTTGTGTATAATTTTTTTTTTTAATTTCTGAAAGCTTTAGCATCATCTCCTTTATCCCCAGTAATCTAAAATTTCATGATGATATATCATGGTGTGGGCATTTTTCATTCACTGTGTCAAATACCTTTTAAATACACACACCAATGTCCTTCAGTTTCAAAGATTCCTTGTATTATTCTTGATCATGTTCTCCTCTTTATTTTCTGCTCGCTTTTGGCAAGATTTTAGATGAATAATTCCACTACATCTTTTATCTCTTCTCTTATATTTACTGTTCTTTATGAATTTGTCTTACTTTCTGGGAAATTTCTTCTTTAACTCTTTTATTAATTTTTAAATTTTGATAATAATAGTTTTAATTTCCAGGAGCTCTTTTTCATTCTCTGGTAACATTTTTTGGTGATATTGTGTTGTGTTTAATGAATGTAGTATCTGCTCATATCTCACAAAGAGTTTATGTTTATGAAGTTTTACTTTATTCTTTTTTTTGGAGTCACAGTCTTATTCTGTTATCCAAGATGGAGGACAGTGGCACAATGATCACAGCACACTGCAGGCCTGACCTGCTGAGCTCAGGTAATCCTTCTGCCTCAGTCTCCCGAGTAGTAGGGACTACAAGTGCAGATCACCACACTCAGCTAATTTTTTTTTTAAGAGATGAGGTCTTACTATATTTCCTGGTCTTGAACTCATGGGCTCAAATGATCCTCCCATCTCGGCCTCCCAAGTACGGGGATTACAGGTGTGAGCCACCGTGCCTAGCCCAGTTTTTTTTTTTAATTTGTTTTTCTCATTTAAAAGTTTCACATTAGAGGCTTTTCCTGACTTCTCTGGTGATCCTTGGTTTTCCTCACTTCTCTGGTGATCCCTGGCTGCTTTTTTTTTTTTTTTTTTTGAGTTGGAGTCTCACTCGGTCGCCCAGACTGGAGTGCAGTGGCCGCTCCCGGCCACCGCAGCCTCGCCTGCTGGGTTCTGGCGATCCTTCCGCCTCAGCCTTCCAAGTAGCCGGAATTACAGGCATGCGCTATTAGGGGGGAAAATATTTATTTAGAGTCATAGTCTCACTCTGTCGCCCAGGCTAGAGTATGCTTACAGCCACCACAGCCTCAACCTGCTGGGCTCAGGCAATTCTTCTGCCTCAGCCTTCCAAGTAGCTCCAACTACAGACACGCTCCACCACACGCGGTTAATTTTTTTTTTATTGTAGAGATGGGGTTTCATCAAGTTGCCCAGGCTGGCTCGAACCCATGGGCTCAGGCAATCCTCTCAGCTCAGACTCCAAGTACTGAAATTACAGGCTTGAGCTACCACACCTGGCCGGGAAAAATTTTAATGAACACAAAAGAGGGAATAGTATATGGAGTGCCCCATGTGCCCATCCCCTGGCTTCAATAATGATCACTATTTGACCAACCTGGTTTTACCTATTCCCCTCCCCTCCACACATACCTCTCCAAAGCTTGGGGTTTTGTTTATTTGGATTTTCGTTTTGTCTGTTCTTTTTTAACATGTCAGCACTAATCAGGAATTCTGTGGACATGATTGAGGCTTGCTAACTGGAAGACATCACTTGTGGATGATTCACTAGGAAAGTAAGACTTTTCCTTAGATGAACTCAACATTGGTATACAGAGGTCTTTCTTCCACGCTCATTCAGTTTTTTCAGAACATAAATATCTAGTCTTGTGCCTGGATAGCCAGCATCTGAGAGCAAATATGTGCACAAGGAAGGGGGCCAACAGGCCCTGATGTAAACTCTCAGTCTCCCACCTCATCTCACAGTGGCTCTGTGCCACATTTCATGCTTCCAATTCCCAAGATGCTCTAAGGTTGGGTGGGATGAGTCATGTTATTCCCCTGAACGTACACTTGTAGTCTTGGCTTTCACCATACTGAAGGATGGGAAAGGACACTATACTCTCTGTCTTCTAAAGTAGGAGGACAAGAGATACTGCCTAGAGTACATAAACAAGAAATAAAGGTTTAACTATAAGTTACAAAGATAACCAAAAGAAAAGCCAAAATGAATGAAACAAATATACTAGGAGGAATAAGAAAAGGAGGGGGAATTGAGCCAAATCCTCATTTACCATGGCAAAAAAATGAGAAAAATCAATGAACGATATCTGGAGTTCATAAGGCAAGAAAAAGAATATTAGCATTTTACTTAGAGGTATGAAGGTAACCCTTGAAGGACATGACTGCCCATAAGGAGCATGCTGGGTGGGAGGGATAAGGCAAGGGACTCCTGCATTTCATTATGAGCCTGTATCAAAGAAAACCATGTGGATTTGTTTGGTACAATTTTTCTTTTAAGAAAAACATATCAGGGAAAAGGAGAATTCTTCGATGTTCCCATTATTCTTAGGATAAAGGCCTAAATTCTTTAAGCAGTTGATAAGTCTGTTTAAAAACAAATTTTTTAAAAAAAGCTTTTCTGACAATTATGTATATATGTTCCATCTCTAGCAGACCAATTCAATGATTCACTCTGGCAGGGACATTTTATAAGAAAAGATAATGGTTAGAGAATACTGTGAAACTTGGTAGAGTAAAAAAGAATGTACGACTAAAGGTTACTAGACTCATGACCAATAGCTGGCGGGATGGATAAGTGGTTTCCCAGAACAAGTTTTAATCCTGTTAAAATGTATTAGAAAATTGCTTTGATGTTTTTCTTTTTTTACAGGAATGCTAATTTTTTCCCAGAAGGAGGCTATAAATTATATCATGACAAAAGATTTTGTCACAGACCTAGCTTGGGCAATTTTTTCTCTTACAAGTCTCTATCTGGACCAGTTCTGTCCACAGCTCTGTCCAACAGAACATTCTTCAATGATGGAAATGTTCTGTATCTTTGCTTATTCCATGAGACAGCCACTAGCTACATGCGGCTATTGAGCATTGAAATGTGGCCAGCAGAATTAAGCAACTAAAGCTTTCATTTTATTTAATTTTAATTGAAATGTAAATAGCTATGTGTGGCTAGTGGCTACTACACTGGATGGTGCAGGTCTAAACCACCTTGGCTCCTAGCCTCTTTTCTCTCCAAGCACTCCTTCTCTCTATAAGCCAGCCACTCGGGCTCATTTTCATTTCCTAAAACAGGCCTATTCCTGCCACAGACAGAGCCTTTGCACTCCTCTGGCACAGTCTTCCCTCGCTTACTCCCCAGCTTTTTCATCTGTTTAACTACTACTTGTCTTTCACTACCTAAAATTATCTTGTCTATTTATTTGCTCACTTGTATATGGTTAAGTTTTTTTGTCTCTCTACCACCATCACCCCAACCCAGCCAACCCTGGAGCAAAATACAAGTTCCATTTGGGCAGAACCCTGCCCACCCTGCCCATCACTGTATTTCTACCACCTGGACAGAACATTGTTTAGCTCTCAGTGATTTTTTTTTTTTTTAATTAGAGACAAGGCCTCACTCTGTTGCCCAGGCTGGAGGCAGTGGTGCAATTATAGCTCACTGTAGCCTCAAACTCCTGGGCTCATGTGTTCTTCCTACCTAAGCCTCTCAAGTAGCTGTGACAACAGGTACAAACCACCACTATGGCTAATTTTTTTTAAGAGATGTAGTTGTGCTACAATGCCCAGGCTGATCTCAAACTCCTAGCCTTAGTGATCCTCTTGGCTTGCCCTCCCAAAAAACTGGTATTACAGGCATGAACTACTGCACTTGGCTCTCAGCTAATATTTAATGGACAAATGTTTTCTCACAGTTGTAACTGTCATCTCTCTGAGACTCCCCATTTCTATATGTAGACCCATTCTTGCTACTGCAATTTTGTCCCCTATTTCCAACAGCCCCATGAGCATTTCTACTTAAATACCCCAGTATCTACACATCAAAAAAAATTAAATCCTCTGTTGCCAGATTAACCTTCAGAAAGATTGGCTTTATTTATGTCATACAACTCCAAATAAAGAAGCCCTCAAAGACATCTAAGAGAAAAACCAATTTTATGGAAACAGTGAACACATGGTACATACTACAAGGTTGTCAGTACCTTTACACATCAATATAAAAAGAAAGCAAATTGCAATGTTTCTGCAAAGATAAGACGGGAAAGTTAAACTTACCACAAGTTCAAAAATGTCCATGAAAACGGAATGTCCCTTTGGTGTTTTCTCATTCAGACTGGCAGGAGACCAGATCCAATAGAAGTAAGTACCATCTGAAGAGACATGCACGGTGCTCATGGTGCTGCCAACAGGGAGGTGGTTGGCTGGCATTGGCACCACCTGACACACCTGGATATGAAAGGGAGGAAATCATCATTAGCGTGACTATAAATTCTGATTAATTCTA
This sequence comes from Carlito syrichta, assembly GCF_000164805.1. Classification (NCBI taxonomy): domain Eukaryota; kingdom Metazoa; phylum Chordata; class Mammalia; order Primates; family Tarsiidae; genus Carlito; species Carlito syrichta. The sequence goes on from NW_007108370.1 coordinate 48,563, forward strand.
TCAGCACATTGTCAACACTATTAAGTCCAAGATGAGAATTCACTAGGCTTCCTGGTCAAGATAGAATTGATATTTACCTTTAAGAATAATATAAAACACTTGGCAAAAACCAGAAAAGCTTATACAACAGGCAGTAGGATAAATATGAACAGCCATGCTAACATAAGAAGATTCTTAAGATTAATTCAAATGACATTTTAATAGAAAAATGTATTTGCTGAATGCCTTGAATCCGTTATGCATGTGCTTAACACTTATTAAAACAAAATTTTAGAGAAATAGCACTTTTTGAAATTTCTTAAATAAATGAACTTAAGATCATTAATTATAAGACAGAAACTATGCCCTATTCATCTTTAAATCCCCAGCACCTCATTCAAAGTCTAATTCAACTTATTTAAATATGGAAGGAGCCAGACGTGGTGGCTCATGCCTGTAATCCCAGGCCAGGGCAGGACAATCACTTGAGGACAGGAGTTTGAGATCAGCCTGGGCAACACAGCAAGACCTTGTCTCTATCAAAAATAAGAAAACTTAGCTGGGCATGGTGGCACATGCCTTTAGTCCTAGCTACTTGGGAGGGCAATGTGGGAGGATCATCTGAGCCCAGGAGTTAGAGACTGTGGTAAGCTGGGATCATGCCACTGCACTCCAATCTGGATGACAGAGCAAGACACTATCTTTCAACAAAAATAAAATTTTAAATATGGAAAGAAGACACCTGTACATACATGTTTATTGCTGCACTATTCACAATAGCAAACACATGGAACCAACCCAGATGCCCATCAAAAGTGAACTAGGTAAAGAAAATGTGGTGCATATACATGATGGAATATCATGCACCCATAAAGAACAATATCATATTAACATCACAGCAACCTGGATAGAGTCTATGATTCTGAGTGATGTATCACAGAAACAAAGAACTGAGTATCACATGTTCTCACTCATAAGAGGACCTTGAACAATTATCATAATACTATAAGAAAAGGATTGGCAGTAGCGGGAAACTGCCGGGGGGTGAGGGGGGAGGCAGGATTGGCAGTAGTGGGAATCTGTGGTGGGGGGACACTTCATCAACAAGAATACCTGCATAATAAACATTTGTATACCTAACCCTGAATTGTACCCCACATCTTTAAAATAAAAAAATTAAAAGAGAAAAAAAAAGAACAATATCACGCCTTCACAGCAACTTGAATGCTGTTGGAGACTATCACATTAAGTAAACTATCACAGAAACAACAAACGGAATACCACATGTTCTCACTCATCAGTGGGCCCTGAATACTATTCACACTAGTACAAGGGTGAGACCAGCAAACACTGGACACTTCCAGGGGAGGGGGGAAGGAAAAAGGGAGGGGGGCACGTGACAACACACTGAGTACCTAGTACTATCAGGGGAAGAGAGGGCCAGTTAGAAACCCAAACTTGCTGGGTATGGTGGCTCATGCCTATAATCCCAGCAATTTGAGAGACTAAGATGAGAGGATTTCCTGAGCCCACGGATTCGAGACCAGCCTGGGCAACTTGGCGAGACCTCATCTCTATAATAAATCAAAAAATTAGCTGCACGTGGTGGTGTGCCTGTAGTTCTAGCTACTTGTAAGGCAGAGGCAGAAGAACTGCCTGAGTCCAGCAGGTCAAGACTGAGGCGGCCGTGAGTATGCCACTGCACTCTAGTCTGAGCAACAGAGTGAGACTTCAACTCAAAAAAAAAGCCCAAATGTCACCTGCATGAAACCTACTACTGTAGTAAATCCCCACTTGTATCCCACAACTCTAAAATTTTAAAAAAATGTTTTTAATGGGAGGAAGAAAAAAGAGATGGCAGAAGAAAGACAAGAGGGAAAGCTGAGGAAGACAGGGAGAAAGGAGAAACAAAGTAAAATAAGGCCCACAACAGATCCTAACTTGGCACGTGAGGGCTTATTGACATTCATCAAGTCTATCACGAGAAAAAGACAAATACCAATTCTATACATTAGACATGAAAGTACATGTTTCCAATACTAAACATCCTTCTGTTTCAGCATAATGAACAAATTGTACATCATTTCACATTAAATGTGTAGCTATATACTAATTTTCACCGCTAGAAATAAGCACTTAAAATATGGGAAAATGAGAACCCAAAAAAATGCTGGCTAGATTTAAAACAAAAATCCAGAAATAGAAGAGCTAAAAAAACCAAAATAAAAATAATTAGAGAAGGTCAGATGCCTTCAGGGAACAGTAAGAACAGTTTTCAACTACCCCATCACTTTGGGTGGGTCATTAGCTTTCCTAAGACTACTTTTGACCCCTCTACTTATTTCATATAAACTTTTCGCCAGACATGTTTCATTTAAGTCAAAAGTAAAAACTCACTTTTTGCTATAAACATACTTTAGATTTGCAGTGCCAGAAATCTAGAAAGTTGACAGCCACTAGCTGGCCTGTGCTATCCCCAAATTGTTCCCAATGCACATATCTAGTTAGTGACTGACAGCACTGCTTTCTTGGACAGTGTCAAAGTTTTTGCTACAACAGAGAGGAAACTGACATTGCTTCAAATGTAAACCATGTACTGAGATGTAACACCTGTTAAACACCCAGCCTTATAACTTCCATTTCAAATAATCATGAGACATTCTCAGCTGTCTGCATTCCTGACAAGAAGTTAGGTCAATTAAGCATCTATTTGTTAATTTATTCATTTTATTCACTCAACAATTATTATTATTACTATTATTATTAGTTGAGTTGGAGTCTCACTCTCTCACCCTGACTGAAGTGCAGTGGCCGCTCCTGGCCACTGCAGCCTCAGCCTGCTGGGCTCCAGCGATCCTTCCGCCTCAGCCTTCCAATAGCTGGAACTACGGTGTGAGCTACCACGCCCGGTTAATTTTTTTTATTTTATTGTAGAGATGAGGTCTTGCCAAGCTGCCCAGGTGGGTCTCGAATGCACGGGCTCAGGCAATCCACTCACCTCAGCCTCCCAAAGCGCTGGGATTACAGGCTGAGCCACCAAGCTAGGTCATCCAACAATTATTGAGCACTTATAACATGCTCTGGAGATGACAATGGTGAATAAAACTTGGTCCCAGTTCTCTAGGAAAGGCAGTTGAGTGGCAGACAAGTGCAGTGGCTCACACCTGTAATCCCAGCACTTTGGGAGGCCAAGCCAGGAAGACTGCTTAAGCCCAGGAGTTCAAGACCACCCTAGGCAACACAGCGAGACCTTGTCTCTACAAAAAATAAAAACTTAAGCCGGGCTCGGTGGCTCAGCCTGTAATCCCGCGCCTTTGGGAGGC